>NC_079148.1:122485498-122557609 GCF_945859685.1 Eupeodes corollae
CAACTTGAATAAACTACCTTGTGATAAATCACCTGGATAACTTGGAGTAATTCCTTTGGAAAAATTTGAGAAAAAAGTGTGAGAATGTGAACATGTGTTCTTAAAAAATGTTACAGCCAATACTATATGACACTCTTTTTATTGACATTTACGCTGTTGATGGAAACGGACACACTTAAGCCTGTTTAATGGCCCATTGTGATACCACATAAACCTTGAGGCTTCTTCCTAAGCTCAATGGAACCAGTTAGAGTCCCTTACAAAACGTGAGAGGCTGATTATACCGATATGATTTAGATCGTTTAGATCGTAAAAGAAGAATTCTCCTAGGTAATTCTTGCGTTTTCGAGCTAGAGCAGGGCATGTGCAGAGAAGATGAAGAGCCGTTTCTTCCTCTTCCTCGTTCATACAGCTTCTGCAAAAGTCATTTGAGAATACGCCTAGTCTCGTGGCGTGCTTTTCTATTAGACACTGTCCGGTTATGACACCTATTATCGAGCTTATATGCAATCTGCTTAGAGAGATCAAGCACCTTGAACGTTTTAAATCCATTGTTGGCCAGATGGTTTTTGTGACTAGACATGTGGTGATGTTGTTCCACCTGGTACCTGCCCTCCTCAGAGCGTCTTTCATTAGTAACAGTTTACAAGAAGCGATTAGTATGCCAGTACTTGCCAAACGTGGTAGAATGGGCTGTACTGTACCGTTCCTGGCGAGTTCATCTGCCTTACAGTTACCTGGAATGTCTCTATGGCCCGGCAACCGGCAAAGGTGAATATTAAACTGTTGTGCCATCTCCATTAGAAATGATCGACAGTTATGGACTGTTATAGAATTTGTAAAGACAGACTCCAGAGATTTGATAGTGGCCTGGCTATCAGAGAAAATACGGATATCAGATGTTGATATCACGTTTTGTTTGAGCCAGGGCAAGACTTCTTTTATCGCCAAAAGTTCCGCCTGAAACACGCTTCAATAATTGAAAAGGCGGAATTAGAGACTTAATTCCAGTCGTTCAGAGTACACACCTCCACCAACCCCTTCCTTTGTTTTTGACCCATCTGTGTAAAAATGGATTGACTCATCTTCCAAGATCTGGGAGGTATAGAAATATGGAATTTTCTGCCAAATTGCAGTTGGGGGATGGTGCAGTCTGTGTGCTTTGGAATTGATTCTGAATACCTTAGATTTACAGAGTGGCCAATGTTCTTGTTAGTCCACTATGACGAAGCTTTGAGGCGAATAGCAGAGCTTGCAGTTATTTGTTTGCTAAATATGACAAGAGCTGTTAGGTAGAGCAAGGTGTCCAGTGCCGCAGACGGGCTCGAGCCAAGCTATCCGCTAATACATAGGCAAGCTGAACGTTGGACTTTATTTAGCTTATCCCTGTTTATACCTTTCTCTAAAGCAGTCCACCATACTGCCACATCGTACGTTTGATTACCGATGTGTATAGGCAATTCGTGATTCTGGGTTGTAAACCCCATTTATTACCACTAGCTTTTTTGCAAGAAAAGAGAGGTAGAGTAGCGTTTTTGACTCTTTCCGGTACGTTGCGTTTCCAATTTAGTTTTTTGTAAATTGCTTTCTTAGCCCAAAGAAACAGCGGTTAGCAAGAGTTATTCCGTATTTGACGTCAGCGCTGGTGTTGTTTTCTGCGTTTACAGCGGAGCGTTGGTAGACGAAGTCCTTGAATACCTCAAAGTTACATCTGTTGATGATGACGTTTTGACCAAGACGTCGGTGTTGTATGTCCTTTCTTGACAACAGCATGCACTTTGTTTTGCCCTCATTAACCGTTAAACCCATTTTCAATACTCACAAAAGCCCCCTTTACATCACGCTGATAATTGGACAGACTTTTGAAAGAAAGTGCCGCTAGTGTTGACGTTAGAGCTCTGCACTATTCTTTCAAGCACAATGTTAAAAAAATCACATCATAACGCATCACCTTGTCTAAAACCTTTTTTGACATCGAAAGGTTCTGTTAAGTTGTTTCCAACCTTTATGGTGAATTCTACATGGCAATCCTGCACAAACGGATTAGTTTAGCAGGGATGCCAAAACTAGACATGGCTCTATACAGCTCGTCCCTGTAGATGCTGTCATATACGGCCTTGAAATTGATGAAAAGATTTTGGGTGTCGATTTGGTGTTCTTGGGTTTTTTCTAGGATATGCCGTAATGTGAATATTTGATCAAATGTGGACAACTGGTCTAAAACCACACTGACAAGGATCTATCAGGTTGTTGACGATGGACTTTAGACGTTCACATACTACGGCAGAGATGATTTTACAGGCGATGTTAAGTGGACTGATTCATCTTTAGTTGGTGGAGTTAAGAAGGTCTCCTTTTTCAGAATCGGGCAAACAATACTGAGGTTCTATTCATCGGACATACTTTCTTTGGACCATATATTACAGAAAAGTTGGTGCACGCTCCTAACCAACTTATCTCCAGCTGCTTTAAAGAGCTCGTCAATCAAGCCATCCGCTCCAACAGTTTTATAAGACTTCAGCTTAGATATGGCAATCTTAACTTCGTCTAAGTCGGGGTGATGGAATCGTTGGCTTTTGTCGTCTATGTTGAATAGATCATCCTGCCTGACAGCGGGAATTCAGTTCGTCGTCACCGTTATACAGTCTGCGGGAGTGGTCCTTCCATATCCACAGCATTGACTGCGGTTCCACTATGATGTTTCCACTTTCGTCTTTGCAGCCTTCGGTTCTAGGTTTATGTACCTGTGAATTTCATTTCACCTGTTCATAAAAATTTCAAACTTCATTCCTGCTTTTAAACCTCTCAACATCTTGGACCGCACGCTTCTCATGCCCTCTCTTTTTCTTTGTAAGAAGTCGGCGTTCCTCTGACCTCTTCTGCTCATAAAGCTCATGAGCAGCTCTCGGCCTTTTATGTAGTGCAGCTTTGACTGTTGTTTGGCTGCATTTACCTGCCGACATTCTTCATCAAATCAGGGGTTCCTTGTTGGTGGCTGCTTGAAACCCAGCACATCAGAGGCAGCTTTCCGATCGCATCTTGGCAATGTTGCCACTGGTTTTCGATACATTGTGTTGGCGGCAGAAAACTTCGAGAGAGATTGCTTGTAACTCGCTCGGAAAAGGATTTGGTGATATCTGGCGATTGTAGCGGTTCAAAATTGTACCTTCTCCCAGCACCTCCCTGTTTTGCCTTGGGTCTGAAAATCCGAAGTGCTACCTTGGCTACAATAGAGTAGTGGTCCAAGTCGATGTTAGCTCCTCGGAAAGTTCGTACATCCATGATGCTGGAAGCGTGTCTGGCGTAGATCGCAATATGGTCAATCTTGTTGACGGTAGATTGATCTGGAGAAGTCCAAGTTCCTTTGTGGATAGTGAGGTGATCAAAACGCGTACTGGCTATCATGATGTTTCACCCCGCAGCAAAATCTGTGAGCCTGAATGCGTTCTTGGAAGTGTTGTCGTGCAGGCTGTTCTTGCCGATTATTCCACCAAAGATTTCTTTCCTTCCTAATTTGGCATTAAAATCGCCTAGGACTATTTTAACACCGTAGCTAGGACACTGCTCATATATTTTGTATTATATTATAAAATTTAATCAGTTTAAATTTTGTGGGAAAAAATGTTTTGATACGACAAATGGTATTGTGTCATCAACAGATAACCCTCAGTATGTGTGCCAATTTTCGAAACTATTGGATTTTTTTTTGAGGTGAAAACCTTAATTATTTTTTTTCCAAAGTAAGATTATGCTAAAAATAACAATGGAGTTTTTACTTACTCAATGGTTGTTTTTTTTTGTTTTAATTGAAGGAAAAAATCCAAGACTGTGCTTCTATTGAAATCATTAAGGAAGAGTTGCACTCATCCTAAGTAATAATTAATAAAATCCCTTTGAGAAACACTAATCGTTATTTTTTTTCTGTCTCAAATTCCTAAAGCATGATTCCCAACCCTTGTGTGATAGTATTTTTTGTTAGTAGGTAGATAAATAAGTTGAGCATATTTGATTTAGTTTCAAGGATTCATACTTTAGTTTATTTTTTTTTCTTATATGACCAACCCATGATTTTTTTTTGACGGCAACACTTCTACATTTCCGACATAAATACAAATATAAGCTACACCTACCTAAACACCATAACACACTTTCTCATATTAATAAATTATTTTGCCATTAAGATCCCATTAACTCCTACTTCACGACGAATATCCTGAGCCTTATAATATTTCTAATGTCGATGTCGAGAAACGAAAGGAACAAAACAAAAACACAACAAACAAACAAAAAAAAAGCCAAACACTTGTGCTGTGCGTTATAGTATTTTAATTCAACACCATCTGCTCTTCACACACATACACATAACACGAACAACACACACATATATGTATATTGCCACAAAATAATCAAAGTCATGGCCTTAATTCAATCTTCTTGAGGTTTCTAAAGAACGCAAAAAAAACGAAAAAATATAATAATACATATACAAGGATCAAGAAAATTCTTGTTTTCGTCAAGCCTGGAGTTCTGTAATCTTTTGAAATAACACACACAAAAAAAGAAATACCACCATCTCACACATATCTCTACCTATAACTAACTTATGTACACATATATGGAGGATAAGGATAATTTGAAATAATAAAATGTACATTAGCATTGCGTTGCTACTTTTTGGTTTTTGGCCTCATCATCGAATCGTCTTCAACGGCGGTGGCGGCGTTCCTTGAATCCATTATCATCATCATCAACATCATCGGACCAGGCCAGGATGTGGAGAAATGCTATTTTTTTTTTGTTCTACTTCCGTTCATTTGTTTGTTTTTGTCGGTTTTAGCCCCTAGCTGCGTTTTTTTCTTCTTTATTATCTTAGGATTACGTCCACAAGGCTACTATCCATTCATCCATACGTTGTGTTGATATGATTCCTTGGAAACAAACAAAAATTCCAAGAAATACAAAATACCTAATAAATATCAAACGGAAATAGAAAGTACTAAAAACCTGATGCTGCCATCGGCGATATGGTAGCGGGCGTTCAATCTAACAAAATAATATCGCATCAGGACTCGTATTTCTCAGAAACAAGTAAAAATAAAAATAAAAATAAAAAATGGGGAAAAGAAATAAAATAAAAGAAAAAAGTAAAAGTAAAAATAAAAATAAAAAAACAACAAAATAAGTGCACACACGCGAAAAAATGGTAAAAATTCCTGCGGCAACGAAATAAGCAACACACAGACCTATAGCGACATCTGTTGGCCTTCGTTATCATGTTGAGCCACTTAATGTCGTAAAGAATGTTTTCGATTTTTCAACTGAGACATCATCATAATACTCATACCCACCTACAAATATCCTTTTTTGTATATATATAATTTTCTTGGCTCATTTCAAATTCCCTACACGCATTCAGTTGTTCTTCCAACTTCTTCAACTACCACTTCCACTTCTATTGTATACCTTTTAGACTTCTATGGGTCGTTTTCCTGCTTGCTTATTTTTTTCGTTTCCATCATCTCGAGGGCAGTATTATAGCACACGACTTCCGTTCCAATGTGACTTGGGTTAATACCATCAATAGAAACTGACTACTGCCGCAACCATTTTATTTTAGCTTTTAGCTTATTGTTGTTGTTTTTTTGTTGCTATACCTATTCTATTGTAATGCAGGACCTCTCCTTTTTGTAACAATAATAACAATAAAAATAATAACAATAACAATGCGAATATCCCGTAACAATGAGATAAATGTAAAATTGACACATGACTGTGGCATTGGCTTGGCTATACTCCTTCGTATATCGGTTAAGAGTGAGGAGGAGGTTCCTTGCCCCATATAGTGGAGTGAAGTTAAGGAATGTGGGTGGTGGATGGTATAGTTTCGGTTGATAGAAATGTTGGTTAGAATATTGGATTTGAAAGAATGACAGTTGACAGTGAGGCGTTATGGAAACATAAATAAAACTGAAGTTATATACAAAGAAATACATCAGTTTATTTATGAGAATTGTTGTACGTGGAAAATATTTATGTACTCTACAATGTACACAAAAATATATGTGTATGTATGTTGTTTTCTTTTCTTATTATGACATTGACTTTGGAAAAAAATGTAATGTCGAACTGGAAAGTGAAGTGAAATGAGTATCAATATGTTTAAAAAAGGTACATCTGCTATTGTTTTCAATATCACTCAAAAATTTCCTACAATTTTATATTTTTTTTTACTTTCGGAAATGGGATAAATAATCGACATTTTTATAGGAATTTTTTTTTTTTAAATTAGAATGAAAGTATTTATTTATTTATGTTCACTTTTCAATGTCAGTGTCTTCAAAAAAAAAGAAAAAAAAAAAGATTTCACTTTGAGCTTATTGTTGTTTGACGTTTCGGCTGACCTTATAGCTGTCAGAAATATCGAACTAAGTTTCTGATATTTTAAAAATTCTGACATTTTAGCAGATTAGGCCAGAAATATTAAGATATTTTTTAAAATGTTAGAAGTTTTGACATCTAGGAACATTTTTATGATACCTGTGCCAACAATAAATTAATGTTTGTTTAAGAAATAAGGTTCCAAGTAATCGTATACAAAACGCATACACAATATTTTTTTTCAAGACATTTCTTTTTTACTATATAGTTTAAACAGTGACATTACGTGCGAAACACTTCATCATTTAAATGACCAATACGCAAATTTTTGCAACCACCGATTTTATTGAGGTAATTTTCGACCACTTTTTAACACATATTGGGTGGTATCTCAGCTATAACTTGGGGAATGTTGGTTTTTATATGCTCAAGAGCTAAAGCTTATTTTAAATAAACACGGTCTTTCGCGGTCTCCAAGTCGTATTTTTCAAGAGAAGGCAAAACAAGTGGGTTATCGTATAAACTTAACGCTCCAAATTAACGGTGACAGTAGTTCCATCGTCGTTTTCGAAGAAGAAAGGTCCAATCAATTCTCCAGACCAAAGACTGCACGAAACAGTGTCTTTTTTTTTTTTAATGTAATGTTCTTCCATTACTTGGGAGTTCTCAAACCAAAAATACGACAGTTTTGTTTATTAGCATACTCAACAAGTGAGGAATGTAAGTAAGTAATTCATTTATTAACAGTTTTTTAAAATAAATACATACAAATTTGTTTTTGAATTTAAAAGCTTTCCTTCAGAAAGTTGACAAGATTTTTCCAATCTGGTCCATTCCATATAAGTATTGTCTCTTGTAGAGTGAGAGAGAATTTTTTTAAATATGAGATTCTCTTGTATCTGAAAATTGGACATTGGCTTATAAAATGGAAGCAATCTACTTTGGATTTAATATTGCAGAGTTTACAGAACTGGTTGAAACTTCCATTGTATGGTTAAGACATAGCTTAAAGATTAATTGAAATAGTTATTTTTACTTAGATTAAATTCTAACTGGCTGTATAATATTCGACTTTCTGATTCAATAGCTGTTTATATAAATTGATTCCGAACAGAGTCTTCATTAAGCTAGATAATTTTCTACTTATTTCTAATCATCATTTATCGCAGTCGGTTTATCATCAATTGAAGATTTTCTTTCGATTCCGATAGTATGACCATGTCGTCTGCTTAAAGTAAAGCATTTATCCGGATTCCGGCCATTCTTATTGCTCCAGGTAGGTCGTTAACTATGTCATTAATGAATAGTGAAAATAAAAGTGCACTAAGCGGACATCCTTGTTTGACAGCAGAATTGATGAACTTTCTGTGCTAAGTCTTCATTTTGTTTTCTCAAGAAGGTTATCTCTGTATTTAGTGCATTGAGATCCTCTTTAGATGCCAAGTTCACAGTTGCCTTTTGGAGTCCAGTATGCAGGGAATCATCGATGATGTATTTAATTTTTTGCAAATCTAAATCTGTTATGGACATTATTGAGTTATTTTTAAAAAATTTGACTCATGTATTGTTATCGTTGGCGTTTTGTTTGATGCCGTCGGGTGACGTTAGATAGCTCTTACGCTTATTGTATTACCCGTTTCATAAATCTGAGCAAGTTTTTCAGCTAAGGATGTACGAATAAGTAGATGAATATGTATATTTTTACTTTTAAACTGATTTTTAATGAAATAAAATACGGAGAAGATAATTGTTTACAACTTTTCACTTTCACAGCAGCGTTGAACTAAGTGAGCAATGTATTTCTTCACTGAAGAAAATTTTTTTCGAACGTATCTACGACATTGTGAATGGTCAGCTGGCTTGAGTTGCTGTCCGAGTTGGACAACTACTACAATGGATGTAGATGAAGATCAAAATGCAAAATACACCATAATGTGCCGTGAGACAGTCCTTATTCCTGAGAACGACGAGGAATTGACAAATTCGTGTCTTCGGCAACACTTTCACTCACAGGAGCGATATATATATTTTAAGTTGTATGAATTCAACGGTTTTTTCACGGGTATTGCCTCTTGCGAGGAATTGACAAATTCTCCAAGATTAATTCTTGTCATCAAAATGCTTTTTTGCCGTTCGGATTCGGCTTAAAACTGTAGGTCTCCTCCATTTCTGGCAACAGTACTCGCACACAGAAATGGTTGAGAGTTGTAATACACTAGGCCCTAGTTCTTAACGGACTGTTTCGCCACCCAATTTTTTTTTTAACAATTTGGATGTATTGTGCTGTAGTTAAGCGATCCATTAATGTCAGACTTTCAACTGAAAATAAAATTGATTTGACAACTTAGTTTGATAAATGTCGAATTCCAGCCCTATAATATTCAAACCCCAAATGAATAGGCCGTTATATTATTTCGTTAATAATTGTCCCTTTTCTGATTCTGACATTGAACCAATTTTAACAAATAAATAAGAAGATTCCAGTTGCTTCCATTTAAGATACTTATAGAGTCTGATTCGCTTATTATTGACTTTTTAAAGTATACAAATCTTATATCTTTTAGAATAGGGCACACTGATAAAAAGTGATAAGTGTTTTCTTGTTCTTGCAAATTACAGAGAGAGAACAAAAAGTTGATTGGTCACTAAAATAAGGTTTGTAATTTATGTCAAGAAGCTCTCTCCTAATGCGACAAATGATAGAAATTTCAAATAAGCTCATTTTGTCTGTAAAATAATTGAGCTCAATTAGATCTAGCCCTATTTTGTCATCTAGCTTTTCGAGAATACAATTGATCTTTTCTCTCATACTCCCATCTTGCATCTTCCAAGGATGCACAGAAATATGGCTCAATATGGTTATATCCTCCCATTTCCTGAACCAAATTTTATTTTTTTGTATACTGTGTTTTGGTAATAATTTTGGTAATCGAATATCATCATAAGAAAGTATTTTGGCTACATAATCAAAGTGCATTTTCAAGTTGAAAATACAAATTGGAGGAAGATCTGTTTCAAGCAGCAGCATGTAATTAGGTGTTGATTTTGGTAATCTAAATAGTTTTTTTAATAAGAGCTGTTGCAGTTTTTCAACCTCATCATACTGCTGATATTCCCATACCTGACATCCATATGTCAATTTAGTTCTCAGAGCCGCAACAAACACTATAAATTTGACACCATGTGCAACATTTGTGTTCCTAAACAAGTTTTGCCAGGTTGAGTTTATAGCAGATAACGATTTCTTCAGTTTACTTTGAAAGTGTTTTTTAAGGTTGAGTTGGGGTGTTAGAATCGTTCCCAAGTAAGTAAATTCATTCACAACTTCAATATTTTCACCAAAATACTTGTAAACTCAAAGAAAAAATCAGATGGCTTTCCAGTTAACTTCACCTACAAGAACCTATCTTTAGATAAAATTGTTGATATCTGTAACGCTTTCGCAACAAATTTCCGTGAGTCATTTGTTAATAGCCCTCAAGAAATTGATGAAGGATATTTTCATAATCTTTACTCCTTTTCTCAAACTAGCTGTTGTCCCATCCCTGTACCACAAAGTACGGTCCTTGATCTTTTATCTCCGTGGAATGTAGTAAAAAAGTGTAGTAATGCTTTAGTTTAACCCTTTAAGTTCTTATTCAAACTTTCTCTAAAATCAGGCAAATTTCCCAGTATATGGAAGAAGTCTTTTCTAAAACCAATTTTCAAGAAAGGTAACAAGTCGGATATAAGCAACTACAGGCCCATTGCAAAGCTTTCTTGCATTCCTAAAGTATTTGAACAAGTTGTTTGTGAAAGTGTAGCATATTTTTGTTAAAATATCATTTGCGAACAGCAACATGGTTTTGTAAAAAAAGATCAATGGTAACTAATCTCGTCACATTCTTAAACATATGTTTAAACGCTTTAGAACAAGGTTATGAAGTTGACTGTATATAGACTGACTTTTCTAAAGCTTTTGACCAACTAAGCCACAGAATTGGTTTTCCACCATTTTTCTTAGCTTGGATTAAGTCATGCCTTAAAAAAACAGATCCTACGAGGTAAAATTTAGAAATTGTAAATCTGAACCTTTTGTTGCTCAATCTAGTGTTCCCCAGGGAAGCCATCTTGGCCCTTTTCTGTTTATCCTGTCAATTAACGATGTATCGTCATGTCTACGCTCATTTGCTGACGATATGAAGATTTTCAAATTAATAAAGTCCACCCATGATCGTATTCTCTTACAAACAGACATTGATAGTTTCACATTTTGGTGTGGAAAAAATAGCCTTGACCTCAACCCTTTAAAATGCCAGACGATAACTTTTACTAAAAAACGAATTTGATTATTGTAAATCACAGCACATCACACACATCACATTAATTTTATTGTCAATAAGGCAAGTTCTATGCTTGGTTTTATAAAACGCTGACCAAAGAAGTTCTATGATCCCTATGTTACTCTTCCTTTGTACCATTTCCATGTTCGTCCTCATCTTGAATATGCATCGCATACGAAATTCCCTATTACGAAATTCATAGAAAAAGTATTGAATCAATTCAACACAGTTTCATTCGCTTTGGTCTAAAGGGTCTTCCTTGGTTAGATCCTTATGATCTGCCTCACCATGAACATCGTATTCTACTTCTTCAAATGCAATCTCTCCATCCAAGGCGTGTTAATAATGATTTTATATTTCTTCATCAACTCATTAATGGTGAAATTAATGGACCTTATCGTAAACGTTCTTAATTTAGTTTTTTGTCCTGTAATAGTTTTATTAATATTTTTGTAATATTATTTTCTACTAACAACTAACACATGAACTTATGATGAGCCTCTGATTGTAGTTTGACGCTTGCTATAAGCTTACTACTTTCTGAAATTCTGAAGTGTAAAAAAAAAAAGAAATGGATTTGGTAAATTGATTTTCACCGTAAAATAGCTTCCGAGTAAACATTTTTTTACAATCAAAATTATTAAAAATGAAAATTTTCAATTGTAAGAAGTTACGAAAAAAAAAACAGGAGCAGAGTTCATTCCAACACAATAATTCAAAGAAATACTCTTCAATACCAACTTTCTCAAGAATTAATTTTCAACAGATGGGGATTGGATATTTACTTTGCCATGAATTTTGTTGTTTGTATGAATACTTCTGAGGTAAAATTAAAAACTTAATTTAATCCCCGTAAAATGTTAAATCAATTATTATTATTTTTTGTTGGTTCTTTTTTGCCTTTGTTTAATAAAATAAATATTTTTCTGGATAAATTAATTTTAATATTCGAATTGAGTTTATTTCTTATGTTTTTCGTATTTTTCTTTTACTCAAGCAATTTTTATTTTAAAATTACTTCCAAGAATTGTATTATAGATTAATTCCATATGATTTTTTAATGTATGCCTTTATATAGTTAAAGAAAATACAAAAACAAAAAATAATACAAACGCTTTCTCTAGAATTAAAAACAAATAAAAATAAAACTACAAAGTATAGTTAAGTATTAAGAAAAAAAAGAATTAATAAAATTAATAATAATTTTAATTGTAATTAATTAATCTAGGTAATTGTTAAATGTTGTTATTATCTTTCTTATATAGTAAATATTAATATAAAAATATAATTAAAATACTAAAAGTGTATAAATAAACAATTAATTTGATATTTTTATATGAAAGCTGAATTCCATGACTGCTACATCAAAAACAAATTTTAATAAAACAAAAACAAGAAACAAAAACACACAAAAACAAATGTGTAATTATTATTTATGTTTCTATTTAAAAATGTAAAATACAATTTTCAAAAAAAAAAACAACTACAAAAATTTAAACAGAAGTAACTACATGAATGAGTTAAAACCAACATCACCAAAAATATTGCCCAATCATAAATACCAACAAAAAAAATAAGTAAAAATAAATAAATAATTTAAATTAACATTAATTAGTAAGGTAATTTCTTGTAAAATATAAATATAATTACAAATTAAAAAAAAAAAAAAAAACAGAAACATAAAAAAGAAACAACAATAGCAACGTGCATTAATTTTCAATTATACATAAATTGCATATTGTAAAGGACGATAATGATGACCAAAACTACACGTCACGCATTCGTATAGAGTGTTGTCGTCGTTTTGTCCTGGACTCAATAAAACACATGCCAAGCAGATAATGGACACCAATTGGTGGAATTAATTATTATGCTTCTACCTACAACCTACATACGTGTCCTTGCTGATTGTATTATTGTGTTTTTTTTTTGTATTTATTTATTTTATCAGTCTTTTGTATAAAACAAAAAATCATGTAAATAAATTATAAATTAATTCATATGGAAAACAATGTAACAATTAATTAATTTTCAACCCAAGCATACCAACTTAATGGTATGGATTTTCTTTATTTTTATGAATGTATTTATAAAAATATGTATAAATGTGTGTTTTTTTTGTTTACTATTTGTACTCAGATTTGTATGTATTTGTATATACATTTGTTTTAAGAATATGACTGCGACAACACATTATTTTACTGTGCATTGTATGTCATACATGCATGGAGTATTGTTTGGTTGGTTGCAGTTAATTGCTGAGAAAATTGTCGGTTTTGTTTTGTTTATATATTATTTTGTTTAATGCTAAAGTTAGTAGTATGCGATTACACAAAATGAAAAAGTGGACGCACTCAAACGAAAATTTAAACCAAAAATATAATAAAATTTATAAAACAAAAAATAATATAGTATGAATGAGAAGAATATAAGTTGAACAGAAATAAGACGAAACAAAAAAAACTATACAATTGTTTGTTATACGTGTAAATAAAATATGTATATTAAATTAAAGTAAAATAAAATATATATATTCATATATTAATTTACAATATAAATAAACTGGTTTGTGTTTTTTTTTTGTATTGATTTATGAACCCTAATGTTCATCTTTTGGAAACAAAGATGTTTAAGGTAAGTATACTTAAAGCTTGGATTTTCTTCTTTTAAACTTCTAATAGGAAGTTATTGTAATGGGTCCGATTTGTCAAATTGAAAATGTTGACATTACTCGACGTTTGAAGGTCCCTAAAGTCGAAATAAAAGATTTTTAGAGAGTTGTCTGTGCTTGTGTGTGTACGTTCGCGACGTTTTTTCGTCGTCCATAGCTGGATTTGAAATAAATTTTGTTATACAGATAATAATGTAGAAAGATGCAAAAAGGGCTGTCAAGAAAATTGCGTGGGTGGTATACCAACACGTGGGTGGTTTTTCAGACATAGTTATTTCATGAAAGGGTAAATATTTTGGTAAACCCTAAATACATATCTCACGAACGATAACAAACAAATATATTTTTTGGAAAAATTCCAATTAACGTTTTTTTATAATACGAAAAAACTAAAAAACAAAATATTTTTCACCTCGAAAATTTTACGAACAAAAAATGATTTTATCTCCAAATCAATTGTATGTAACGAAAAAGTTAAGTAATTAATTGGAATTTGAAGTTATCAGTGTGGGTTGCATCCCAGCCGCTATACTAAAAATATCGAGCCTTTCCCGCCATTTTATCGTAAGCAACATTTTCAATCAAAAAGAAAACTTAATTATGAAAATTAACACATAGAGCTTTAAAGGCTATTGTCATCTTCTCTAAAAAGGTGGCTGCCAACTCATGTGTAAGGCTTAGAGCCACCTCTCAATGGACCAGTAACAATACTGGACATACAACCATTCTAGACAATTTCAGATCTATCCCAGATCGCTTAGACTATACCACCCCAAAAATGGTATTTGGTAAAAGATTCCATGTGTCTATCCCTTCAAGATCCTCCTGGGAAGAAGAGGGACCCCTGGAAGACGATGCGGTACACTTCTATACTGACGGTTCAAAGACCGATCACGAAGTTGGAAGTGGTATCTTTTCAGAACAACTGAATCTCAGTCTATCCTATAGACTTCCCAATCAATGTAGTGTATTCCAGGCAGAAGTAATGGCTATTAAAGAAGCACTATCCTGGCTCAAAGAAAACGTTATATCTTGTAAGGATATACGAATCTTCTCGGACAGCCAAGCCGCTCTTAAATCTCTCGCGTCTGTTTCCACAAACTCTCGAACAGTCCACGATTGTCAATCATCTCTGAAGGAGATGACGGAACAGTTTAACATTCACCTTATTTGGGTGCCGGGCCACAGAGACATTCCGGGAAATTGCAAAGCCGATGAGCTCGCCAAAAACGGAACACTTCTGCCTAATGTTAGACAAAAACATAACATAGGAACACCACTTGCTACATGCAAATATCTTCTCAAGCAATATGCTTTAGAAACAACAAATACTAGATGGTCACAAAGTACCACTTGCCTGGCAACCAAGCAAATATGGCCAAGTATTGGCTTAAAACGGTCAAAAGGCTTGATATCACTGAGCAGACAAAGTATAAGCTCTATAATTGGAGTAATAACGGGACACTGCCTCATAGGTAGACATGCTCTGAGGCTAGGGGTCTACACAAATGACTTCTGTAGAAGCTGCATGGACGAGGAGGAAGAGGAAACAGTCCAACACCTTCTATGGACATGTCCAGCACTCTCCATTAGAAGGAATTACTTTCTCGCTAATCCCTTCTTCGATAATACCAGTGAACTGGCAACGATTGACACAAAACGTCTCTCTAGCTTTATTAAAAGTACAAAATGGTTTGTTTAAATTCATTACTCTCCCATGAGTAACCTCATTAGTGGTATCAGAATGGATCCTTGAGGTCTACGTGTGTCAATGATATCTGGACAGCCACTCCAACCAACCAACCAACCACACCCTAATATGAAACAAAATAAAAATAACGTTGGCTTTAATAAATATTATTTTGTCTAATCGTGTGATAATCAACTACTTACGCTGTAAATGTTGACGGTGCGTGCGTTGATACAGAATATTTATATGGTTTTATGACGTCACAGAGCCAACGCGTTATCCCTTTAAGTTGATTGTTTAATTCGAGCTTGAGTCATCATCATCAACTCCAATTTCGAAACGACTTAAGTCCTAACAATGCAGCTTAATACACACCAACCTCCTTAATACTTAGCTTTCTACATACCTACATAACCCACCCACTTCTTAACATTACATTACAATACAAAAAAAAAAACAAATTTAAAAAATACCTATACATCGAATTTATTTGCTATGGAAAATTTCAAAATATGGCAACGTAGCATTGTATCAAAACTGAAATTTGAAAACGTTGCTTTTAAATTTTCAGATTTCACAAAAATAGAAAATCTAAAATCAAATGAATACAATTTTCTGATAACAAATCTAAAACACACACAACTAAATGTATTGTGTATGCATATCTTCTATACATTGATAGGTATGAATAAAACAAATCTCAGGTAACGTTGGCAACAACTGATTTTTGTTTACGTTTGAGTAATTTATTTTATATATTTATTTCAATATTTGTATACTTCCAGTCGCTCTTAGATTCCACACTTAATTTTCGTACAGGCAGCGCCCCCATGGTCCGCCTTTCGTACCAAAATTTTGTGTTTCAAGATAATACTATTCAAATTAATATACAAAGATAATACTATTCAGTTTATATACAAAGTACAGATAAAAGGGCAGAAAGGGCTCTTTTTTTTTTAATTAGTTTTTATTTAACCAATCTTAAAGCTAGACAAAAATTCATAAAGCTAGCCTAATTATCCATAACTTACAACTAACTTAATGGTCCCATACGGACACTCTAAGTTAAACTATTTTTTTTTATAATAAGCGCACACTCAAATATACTACCCTTATTATGTAGACACAGTGTGAACACTAGGAAAGGGAGAGAGGGTTTGAAAGGAGATGTCGGTGCACATTGGTTTTGAATTCCTGAATATTGCAATAGCTGGGAAAGACAGAGTGTGGCAAGGCATTCCACATTCGCATAGTACGGCTAAAGAACGAATCTCTGTACTTGACAGTACGACCGAAGTTGGGCTCGAGTGTATATTGATGAGCATTCCTAGAAGCGCGAGTATTACGGTTGAACTGTTTAAGGGGATGAATGCAGCCTGCTATTTCTCTAGAGCATAAACCATTAAAATAACGGTAAAAGAGAGTGAGACAAGAAACATTTCGTCGATGTTCAAGTAACGTAAATGATCTTATGATGGTAATATCACCAATCAGTCTAAATGCTCTACGTTCAATACTGTCCAAGAGGCTTAAGCAAGTTGCAGGAGCACCAGCCCAGATATAGGAGTTATACTCAAGCTTTGGACGTATATAAGTCTTGTAAATAACAGCCAGATCAGAGGGGAAGAAAAACTTCTTGCATCGCCTTAGAAAACCCAAACATCTTGCGGAATTTTTGGCGACATCGCGTATGTGTTCGTTCCACAAAAGGTGGTTGGTGATATACATACCGAGAATATCGAGAAGTTCAGTTTCCTCGATGCAAGTGCCATTTATGGATAATGGTAGGGAAGGTATATTTTTCTTTGACGATACAAGACAGCATTGCGTTTTCGAAGCATTAAATTCCACGCGGTTTCTTATTCCCCATTGTACAATGCTGTTTAGGTCGGAATTAATGAGCTTATCATATTTTGACGTTGCAGTTCCACATCCGAAGAAGAGGGGTGTGAATCTGAAAACGAATATGAAAAGCTAAGAGTACTATCGTCAGCGAAACAATGTATTGCATTAGATGTTGCAGACAGGAGATCATTAATAAAAATGAGAAAGAGTGTTGGAGATATAACAGAGCCCTGGGGCACATCAGCATTTATTTTGTTGTTTTCAGACTTGAATCTATCCAATACTTCTTGTATGACGATTCGAAAGGTTGTTACTAATTCAATGAAGCAGGGATTCGTGAAAACCGAAAGCACGCATTTTCGATAAAAGAACCTGAGGCCAAACCCTGTCAAATGCTTTTGAAATATCAAGTGCAATAATCTTACTTTCTCCGAAATGATGTAAAGATTTGTTCCACTGTTCGGTGAGATGAACCATGAGATCACCAGGGGACCTATTGCTACGAAAGCCATACTGTCGGTCATTAAGAAGCTTCCGTTCTTCAAGATATTTCTTGAGCTGATAATTAATCAGCGTTTCCATGACCTTGGAAAGAAGGGACGTAAGTGCAATCGGTCGATAATTAGACGGTGAGGAAGATTCGCCTTTTTTGGGAATAGGCTGGACAAATGCGGTTTTCCATCCGCTCGGAACGGGACATGAGGAGTAGGACAGATGAAAAAGCTTACGCAGTGGTTTTTCCAGCGATGAAGAACACCTCTTCAGAACAATAACAGGGATACCATCCGGACCAGCAGAATTATATATGTTAATATCTTTTAGAACTCTCGCTACAATACGAGTGCAAAAAAAAGATTGGTCCCATAGAATCACTAACTCCATCAAGTACCGGCAAAGTCATAACACTCACTGGAATTGGCGGCGAACTGCCTAACTAAGAGATTAGCTTTCTTTAAAGAACTTACGAAAGGAGTGTCATTCACAACGAGCGTAGGAACCGAGGAAGAGGAAGAATTCCTCATATTTTTACAAATGACCAAACATTTGTACTGCCTTTGGGACATTGCAGTATTTTTTGGCGTAATTTTTGGTCATGTGAAAATTTGGTCCGTCGAATATGGGCGTTGCAGGCCTTCCTGGCTTGTTTGACTTTTTTCGGCTTTCCTGAGTACAGTTGGCTTTATAGCAACGGAAATTTATCTTTTTGGCCCTAATAACCTCTTTACAGCTCGCAACGAACCATGCGTTTTCCTTAGGTCTAGTACCAAGGTCAGAGGTAAGAAACAAGTCAAGAGTGTTTTCTGCTCGACCTACCACGTCCGATATTCGAGTTGGCTCGTTGACCAGCTGAGTTAGGTGGTTTAACTCAGCGAAGATCTCAGCACACACTCCTTCTGGTGTTGACTGGCCCGAATGTTGAAGCCATGAAGAATTGTGTACATTGAAGTCGCCCATAACAACGATTTCAGTGCGAGGATAGGACGAAACAATTCTTTGGATGGAATCAGACAAAGCATCAAATTCACGAGAAGTTGATACTCTGTCTAGATTTGGGCTTCGATAAAGGAAGCAATAGTGAATGATTTGCTTGTTCACGGAAAATTTAAACCACATAAAATTGAAAAAAGAATTGGTGCAGAGACCATATTGTGGCAAAAACTGATAAGCAACATCATTCCTAATGTATATGGCGAGACCATGGTGGGAAAAGAATAATGGCACCAAGTTATACCCTTGAATAAAGAATTCAGTGGGATCGGAATCCTCACCCACTTGGGTTTCACTTAGTGCCAATACAGCTGGCCTGTTTAAAGCTAAGCCCACGAATATAACAATAATCTACCCTGAAACTTCCAGCCATTGCAAATAAAAGAAACACAAAAACCAAAACAGACGAAGACTATAAGAAAAATATTACTGAGTTGAACCACAGAATGCAATTCTATAACTATAACACTTAAAAATAATGCCTTTCGCCCTAAGATCTATTTTGGTTCATTTAAAATTTATTTGTTTTTGTATTTATTAGAAAATTTGAAAAAAAAACTAATATCAATATCCTTATTTATTTTTACTTATAAACTACTTAAAATAAGGTCCCTAATATAAAACTTAAAAACTAACTTAAACTACCTATTCTACTTATAAACTACTTAAAACTAGAACAACCACAGCAGCAAATCTAACTGTCTATTGTATTTCTTTTTGTGCCACCATGCCTATTCTACTTAAAACTAAACAAGTATGTAAGCCATCCAAGGCTTAAAACCCCATCCAGACTACCCCAATATCCAGTGCCGATTGAAGCTAGCAAAACTGGTTGTCCTGCTTCACCCTATCAGTTCGGTCCCGTTCGGACACAGCCCTATTCTAAACCGAAGAAGCTCTGCTCCGCCTTGTGCCACGACGCACCGACTGTACAGGAGTGGCCTATCCACGGTTCTTCGTCTGACGTGGTAGATTAACGGAACTGCCAATCTATCCTGCATCAGACCGCATTTGTCTAAAAAGAGGAATGCCTCTGGTGGAATGAAGCCGCTTAAGCGTGCACTTTCAAAATACTCGTCGTTCGGATAGACCGCCCGAAAATTAAATTGTTAGTCGAAGACATGGCTCTTGCAATGTGACCTCGAACGAGTTTTATCACGAAATTGTCAATTCTGTTGATTCGAGCCCCGTTGTATAGGACCTCGTTGGAATAGTAATGCACATAAGAAGATTCGGCTGTTCGATATAAGCCGGTACAGTGTCGTAAACACTGCCGCTCGAACACCCGAAACTTCTCCATCTGGGAAGGGACAGCGTTGAACCACACAGGACAACCATAAACAATCATTGGCCGTATGAGGGCCATGTAGCAAATTACCTTCACTCTGGGGTCAAGCCGACTGCTAAAAAACAGCCGTTTCGTCAGAACAAAGGCTCCTCTGGCCCTGGTCAGAGCAGCATTTATATGTCTGTCGAAATATAAATACTGATCTAACCAGATACCTACTACACTTTTGCTCGCTAATGGCTGCTCGTGAAGATCAACGATGACTTTCTTGCACCAATTCTTGCACGTATCCCTCGTGGCCCTAGCCAACGGAGTCCGGAACAGAATTGTCTCCCACTTCTGGACATTTATTTTCAGTTTCCAGTCCTCGCAATATCTTGTCGAAATCCCGCTGCAAGAGAATTCTAATAACCTCAATCTTTCGGGTATTTCTGTACGCAATTAGATCGTCGGCGTACGCAATTGCCTTTGTAAGACTACCTATCAGATCGCTGGTGTAAATGCTGAAGAGAATCGGCGAATTAACCGCTCCCTGTTGAAGACCACTTTTAATTGTGAATGTTGTGGTAGAAGTAACATTGCCACTTTTGACAACAAACTTTCTACCGTTAAGCATATCATAAAGTATATACAACAATGTCTTGCTTATTCCAAGCCTGCTCAGTTTTAGGTAAAGGCCTTTTCCATATCAACCAGAACAGCACCTGTGCATTGTTGTTTTGATTTATTCCATTGGATATCAGAAACGAGTTTAGACGCAGCATGAATTGTGTCATGACCCGCCTTGAACCCAAACCGTTTATTCGGAATTATTTTGCTGTCCACAGCCCACTTAGTCAGAGCCCTATTGATGATCTTTTCGAAAACTTTGCTGATACTCGGAAGAAGACTTATCGACCGAAGATTTGACGTTTTTGAGTTGTAATTTCCTTTTTTCGGGAGAGGATGAACCACAGCGGTCTTCCAATGCATTGGATAATATGCATTATTCAGTGCATTATTGAAGAGTGTGGTGTAAATGTCAATTTCTACCATCGGTAAATGTCTTAGTACAACGTTGGATATACCATCGACATCTGCTGACTTTTTGTTTTTTATTGAATTGAAGATGACCTGAAGCTCAACCTTCGTCACTAACAAGGACTTGGTCCCGTTTGCTCGGCGATTATGGCATTTGGAAAGGAATCGCCATTGAACCGCATGAAACCGCGGTTCTCAGTTTGCCATTGTGTCATATCATTTAGAAGGTAAAAGTGATTAAGTAGGGCTCGGTTTTCCAGGTCGTGGTTCGGGCGAATGCTAAGATTCACCTTGTATACTTGCTGGAAAGCAGCTCCTACCGCCTCCACTTTTTCCTTCGGATCTTCAATTATGTAAAAGTCATCGTCAAAGATGGCTTCCTTTGTATCTATTTGCGATGTCATTAGTACGTCTCTGCTCTCTTCAGTTTTTTGTTTCAGACACGGAAATTCATTATTGTTTTTTTCCCCCTATAACAAGATAGATTTTAGGGAACATACTAGGGTCACTGTAATTAACTGACCGGATCTTGCGGTCCCAGTTATTGTTAATTGATAGCCTGTAGTTCTGCTTAATCAACAGATTGACATTTTTTATCGACGACTTCAGTGTCCTAACCTCCAAGTCGTGTGGGTCTGTCAGTCGTCTGTACAGGGAAACGAAGCTTTATCAGCGACTAGGCTGTTGCCTAGGCTTCAAACTTATTTTATCTTGTAAGAAATATTGTTTTCAAGATTCTGAAAAATGTTGAGAAAAATCTTATTGACAGTTTTTTACACAAAATAAAACTCAAAAAAAAAAAAAAACAATACTAAAACTTGGTAAAAATTTACTTTCGACTCAAATAGCTTTTAAAAATTAAAAATATTGGCTTCAAACTTATTTTATTTCACAGAAAATATTGTTTTCGATATTCAGTAATTTTTATATAAAAATCCAGCAGTCTGTTTTTTCACAAAAAATAACATCTACAAAAAATAGTACGCAAATTTGGTAAAAATTGATACGAGTACATATAGACCAACTTTTAAGCAAGACAAATCGACAGACGGAATGGAAAGTCATCAGTGTGTGTCGTCGCATTATAAACTCTTTTCATTTTTTAAATAATAGACAGTGGATTTAGCAAAGTCTCACTTTTCAAACCTGTCACTTTTGACATCAATCACTTTTGACGTCTGTAATTTATTACATCTATCACTTTTGACATCTGTCACTGTTGACATCTGACACTTTTGACATCTGACTCTTTTGACATCTATAACTTTTGACATCTATAACTTTTGACATCTATCACTTTTGACATCTGTCACTTTTAATATCTGCCAATTTTGACATCTGTCACATTTGAGCTACTGAGTGTGAGTGACAGTGGTTTGGTAATTTATTTGTTTGATTTCAGAAATATAAACTGAAATCAAACAAATAAATTACCAAACCACCAAATAAATAAATAAATAAATAAGTTAGTAAATAAATAAATAAATTAATAAATAAATTAATTAATTAATAAAATAAATACATTTTTGAACTTTAAAAAGAAAATATTCTCATATTAAAAAATAAATTATTTGAATTTTAGAATTTCCAAAAACTCAAAAAATATTTTAAAATAAGATCATATTCCCCTTTATCTTTTTCCATTTCTTCGCTCTCAGTTTTTTTCTTTAAGCTAATTTTGCTCACATTTTTTATAAAGTTTCTTAAAAGGTATGATATCATTTTTTTTTTTAATTTTAAATTTAACGTTATCACTCCCGAAACTTTTTGGCAATGAAATTTTTGAGGATCGAGGTTATATTTATAGACAAATATGAACTTCAAGGCTTACTTTGATTTTCATTTTTAAAATAATGGACAGTGGATTCAGCAAAGTGTTTTTAAAACTTTAAGCATATGCCACTTTGCAAATCTGTCGCTTTTGACATGTGTCACTTTTTACACCTGTCACTTTCGATATCTGTCCTTTTGACATCTGTCACTTTTGACATATGTCACTTTTGACATATGACACTTTTGACATCTATAACTTTTGACATCTGCCACTTTTGACTTCTGTCATTTTTGACATCTGTCACTTTTGGCATCTTGTTTTATAGGCCAAATTAAATTGCTATTAATAAATCAAGATACTTTAAATGTTGTACTTAGTACTCATAAGGTTGATGCTACATTATTTTATGTCTACAGGGTCAGTCAAAAGTGACTTCGTGATTTAAACAAAGTGATGGATTTGCAATGAGCACTAAGCTTCATACTCACAGAGCCATTTGGTCGTGTTCAGAAATTAAATCAAGGCGTTGGTTTTCATCGCACAAAGTTTATCAATATCTTTAATGAATGCACTTCCGAAGCTTAACAATAACAGTCTAGAACAGACCAGAGGAGGACATTTACAGAGAAAATGAATCACAGTTTTACTTTTATGTTGAACTCCGACATTGAGTTTGTTAGGGATACCCAACCTTGCTGTATCCTCTTCTAACGGCCAGAGTCCGAATTGTCGGAGATATTGAGAACATTTTGCAGTTCAAAGTTCCAAGAGGAATATTTTCCCTTTCTCCCGACATTGTTGGACCAGCATAAAGGATGTTGTGACCGAATTGATAGCCATAACAGCCGCCTACATGTCAGTACAGATATCGGTGTTTTTTTGGTTTGAAATTGATTTAAGTATCTTGCACGCTTTTTCAAACGCTAGTAATTCCGCTTGACTTAAACATTTAAGGACTCAAAGAAGAAAAAAAAATTAATAAAAGTTTGTAAAAATTGATTTTCGACTCCAATATCTTTTCAAAAATTTGAAATATTGGCTTCAAACTTATTAGCAACTTTACAAATTTTTTTCTATCCAAGAGATTTAAACTTGTTTTAGGGGCACCTGCCCATAAATACGAATTATATTCATGCTTTGGACAGCCAGATCAGAAGAGGTGAAAAATTTCTTGCAACGTCATAGAAATCCTAAGCATCTGGCAGCATTTTTGGCAATATCGAATATATTTATGATCATTCCATAACAGGTGATCTGCGATACACATACCGAGTACTGAAAGTTGATTAGTTTCCTGGATGGAAGTGCCACTCATAGATAGTGGCATCGGGCGTGTGTAAGGCTTTAAGGACAGGAAGGCTGGAATTCGAAATGTGTCAAACTAAGTTTTGAAACAATTTTTTTGTTCAGTTGAAAGTTTGACATTTAGGAAAATGAATCGCTTAGCTACCCCACAATGCATACAAATTAATAAAAGCTACCACAGGGTGATTCTTCCACAGCCATATACCGTACTTTAAGGGGAGATTATGGCTTACATAATCTTCAAACTACGCAAGCTGTTGGCAAAATTGTGAAGAATTTTGAAGAGACTGAATTGGTTAGAGAGCATCATCGTTTCACTCGTACCACTGAAAATATCGCAGCTGCAAGTAAAAGTGTGTTAGTACCCGAAGCGTGATCTTTAGTGCGTTGGACTTGGCGCAAGATGGTTATCGTTGATCTTCAGGGGCAGCCATTAGCGAGCAAGAGTGTAGTGAAGTACATTGGTACCTGGTTAGATCAGTATTAATATTTTGACAGACATATAAATGCTTCTCTGACAAGGGCCAGAGGAGCCTTCGCTCTGACGAAACGGCTGTTTTTTAGCATTCGGCTTGACCCCAGAGTGAAGGTAATTTGCTACATGGCCCTCATACGGCCAATGATTGTTTATGGTTGTCCTGTGTGGTTCAACGTTGCCCCTTCCCAGATGGAGAAGTTTCGGGTGTTCGAGTAGCAGTGTTTACGACGCTGTACCAGCTTATATCGAATCTTCTTATGTGCATTACTATTCCAACGAGGTCCTTTACAACGGGGCTCGAATCAACAGAATTGACAATTTCGTGATAAAACTCGTTCGAGGTCACATTGCAAGACATGGCGTCTTCGACTAACAATTTAATTTTTGGGCGTTCTATCCGAAGGACGAGTATTTTAAAAGTGCACGCTTGAGTGGCTTCATTCCACCAGAGGCATTCCTCTTTTTAGACAAATGCGGCCTGATACAGGATAGATTGGCAGTTCCGTTAATCTACCACGTCAGACGACGAACCGTGGATAGGCGACTCCCGTACAATCGGGACGTCATGACACAAGGCGGAGCAGAGCTCCTTCGGTTCAGTAGGGATGTGTCCGAACGGGACCGAACTGATAGGGTGAAGCAGGAGAACCAGTTTTGGTGGCTTCAATCGGCACTTGATAGTGTTTAGGTGGGATGGGGCTCTAAGCCTTGGCCGGTTTACATATCTGTTTTGTAGTTTTAGGGTTTAGTTTTGAATGGAATGGTTACACAAAAAGAAATAGAAAAATAAAAATACAATACAAAAAAAAAAGCACTTTTCATGACAAGAATTTCTCATGGAGAATTTGTCAATTCCTCGCAAGAGGCAGTACCCATGAAAAAAACTTTAGGTGTCACAGTCATGGATTTGAACTTAAGACCTCCAGCATGACAATGCTCTATGCAGTAACCATTACTCCACGTGTACCTTAGAGTTAAGAAAAATGTGTGCCGCAATAGTCCATTGAAAACTAAGGCGTAGTGCCTTACTACTTTCAAGCATTCCTGTGTGTAAGTACTATTGTCAGGGATAAAGGGGACCTACAGTTTTAAGCGAAATCTGAACGGTTATAATTTGAGAAAGCACTTTTCATGACAAGAATTACTCTTGGAGAATTTGTCAATTCCACTCAATTACTCGTCAGTACCCGTAAAAAAATTAAGATGACATAGGCAGGGATAGAACCCAAGACCTCAGGCATGACAGTCCAACTCACTTACCTTAAAGTTGTAGAATGATAATAATTCCAATTTCTTGACATTTCTTATAAAATAAAACTGAATGTATGCGTATAGTACTTAGAAAACTATATCATAACCGTTTATTAAAAAAAATCACGCTTCGCCTGAAAAACTTATAGATCGCTTCATTGTCGAAACTTCTTCAGTGATAAATATCTCCCATTGCTCAACAGTTATGTAAATGACTAGATTTTTATCTTTATTAGACCTTATATTTAATCCATTACATTCCGAAGTAATTACAAGTTTTGATGTGGTTTCTATGTCCAATGCATCATCGACTAATTCCTTTCTTGAAACTTTAAAAGGTTCTAAGAAAATCAGTGGTGATTTTGGTATTGCTGATGTTATTGCAAATTTTCTGGAAAATAAAAATTGAAAACATGTATGGAGACATGCCATAAAGTTTTTGTAAACCAAACGTTAAACGACAAATCGCCGATCTTTGCTGGCAAATCAAAACGATAATTTAGAAGCTTTAGTTTTGTTGGATTTTGCAATTTTATGTGTGTGATTTTCCAATTTTGTGCTACTTATTTTCTGGCGTAATATTAAATCTCTGGTATTTGCTGATAAACCAGCAACGATATTCAAGAAAAAAACATGGATAATTTGATGGAAAGGATGTGGTTCAGCAACAGTACCGTTGTCTGATATTTAATTGGTATTGTTTTCTATTTCTTACTAACAAATTAACTAAAATAAACTAAAGCAAACGAGAGAGGGGGGAGATGTATTTCCACTACGGCACCTCTCCTTATCGAGGCGACAGCGGATGAATTCTCGAGAACTACTTAGTGAACACCTTATATTTCTATTTCGACACAGGCCGTCCTTCGAGTTATACTTAATCAATCAAGGTTGGGGGTTGTTCCGTCGGGTTGACTTCCTGGCCACGTAGAAAATACCTTTAGTTGCGAAGCACCAACAAGCCTCGCATACGGGAGGATTCAATGTTGACAACCACTGCAAACGAAATAAGGACAACGAACTTCGGATCGGTACATGGAATGTTAGGTCCCTTAACACACCATGTGCAGCCGAACAATTAGCGGAAGCCCTAAGCTGCTGCAAGGCAGATATAACCGCCATCCAAAAAGTGCGATGGGATGGACCGGGCAAACGCAAACTAAGCGACTGAGATGTATACTACGGTGACTGCCTTTCAGAACAAAGACAGCGTCTATTTGGGTGTGGATTTTTTGTTGGAACTAGACTCAGGCAAAAAGTCTTGAGTTTCAACAGTGTGAGCTAGGGCATCACGACAATCCGCATCAAGGCTAAATTCGCCAACATAAGCTTAATATGCGTGCATGTCCCAACAGGGGAGAAAGATAAAGACACCAAAGACATATTCTTCGAGCTCTTGGACAAGACATATGACAGTGCCCTGGCTATGATATTAAAATTGTCTTAGGAGATTTTAATGCCAAGCTAGGAAGAGAAGACATCTTTGGTGGGATAATCGGGAGATAAAGCCTGCACGACACTACCTCCGACAACGAATTCAGTCTGGTCACGCATCTTAATATCCACAAGAGGAAATGAAAATCTCCTGATTGACCACACTGCGATCGACGCACAACACTTCTCCAGTATACAGGATGTCCGAACATTCCGAGGGGCCAACATTGACTCGGACCACTACCTCGTTGTAGCTAAAGTACGGCTACGGATATCCCGATCCCAGCCAACACAAGGAAGTGCTGTGAGAATATTCGACGTTAGACGGCTACAATCGCAAGAGACTGCCATCGCCATGTAAATTATACCCATAGGTAAAAAAAACCTCCCAGGAACCGAAGCCTGTAAAGACGATCAAGGGAACATCGAAGTAGAACCGCACTCGATGCTGAGAATATGGAAAGATCACTTCTCCAAATTATATAACTGCGATGACGAACCGAATTCCGCTGTAAGGGAGATAGAACCACTCAACCTCGGCGACGCAGATCAACAATTCCGCCTACCCGACCTTGACGAAGTGAAGATAGCTATATCTAAACTTAAGTCATACAAAGCTACTGGATCTGACGGCATTGCTACCGAACTATTCAAAGCAGCAGGCGATGACTTAGTACGGATCATGCACCACCACATCTGCAAAATATGGTCGGAAGAAAGCATGCCCGATGAGTGGAATCTCAGCATAGTGTGCCCGATACATAAGAAAGGTGAACCTCTTAATTGCGGCAACTAGAGAGGAATCAATCTCGTTAATATTGCGTATAAGATCCTCTCTACCTATGTGAACGTCAGAAGCCGGTTGTCAACAACCTGATTGGCCCTTATAAGTGTGGCTTCAGACCATGAAAGCCCACTATCGACCAAATATTCACACTACGGCAGATCTTGGAAAAAACCCAGGAACTTCAAATCGATACCCACCACCTCCTTAGCGATTTTAAAGCCGCGTATGACAGCATTTATAGGGAAGAGCTCTACCGAGCAATGTCTTATTTTGGCATCCCTGTCAAACTTATCCGTTTGTGCAGAATGACGATGGAGAACGCACGCTACTCTATCAAGGTCGGAAAAAATCTAATGATGCATTTGATGTCAAAAAAGGTTTTAGACAAGGCGATGCACTGTCATGCGACTTCTTCAACATCGTTCTGGAAAGAATTATGCAAAACTCAACCGTCTACACTAGAGGAACAATCTTTCAAAGGTCCATCCAATTACTCGAATACGCAGATAATATTGACATAATTGGAAAATCAAAGCGTGATGTCAGTGGAGAGTTTTTGACCATTGCGACGAAAGCGGAGATGAAGGGTTTAGTGGTCAATGAGGGCAAGACCAAGTATATGCTGTCATCAAAAAAGGACACTCAACACCGACGACGTCTTGGGCAAAACGTCACCATGGACAGCTATAACTTTGAGGTAGTGAAGCACTTTGTCAACCTAGGCACCGCTGTTAACACAGACAACGACACCAGCGCTGAAATCAAACGACGAATGATTCTTGCAAATCGCTGCTTCTTTGGACTTAGAAGGCAATTGAGAAGTAAAGTCCTCTCTCGAGCATCTAAAATCACCATCTATAAGACACTCATCATACCGGTTCTCATTTATGGCGCTGAGGCCTGGACCCTATCAAAGAAATATTAGAGCGTCTTAGGATGCTTCGAGAGAAAAATTCTTCTTGTGATTTTTGGTCCCGTACGCATAGATGGAGAATGAAGGAGAAAATATAACGACAAACTGTACGGGCTGTACAGCGTCACTCACAAACAAAACAAAACAAAATTAAAGTCCAACGGCTTAGATGGCTAGGTCATGTAGTGCGGATGGACACCAACGCTCCAGCCCTGAAGGTCTTCGAATTCAATCCCGAGGGACGGCGGCGCACTAGAGGAAGACCGCGGCCCAGGTGGGAGAGGACATCAACCAACTTGGCGTGCGAAACTGGAGACAGATAGCTGGGGACCGAGCTGGCTGGAGACGCATGTTGGTTGAGGCCCAGGTCCACCTCGGCCTGTAGCTTAAGTAACGTAAGTAAGATTTGTATCTTTATTACTTTCTTTTTCCTTACATTCAATCCATTACAATCCGAAGAAATGAAAAGTTTTGATGTGGTTTTTATGTCCAATGCATCATCGACTAACTCATTTCGTGAAACCTTAAAAGGTTCTTAGAAAATCAGTGGAGATTTGTGTATTGCTGATTTCATTAAACATTTTTTGGAAATTAAAAAATTGAAAATATGCATGGAGACATTTTATAAAGCTCTGTAATCACAAGCCAAATGTCAAATCTCTGAGCTTTGCTGACAAATCAACAATGAATAACTTAGAAGTCTTAGTTTTGTTATATCAAATCGCTGGTTTTCGACAATCGGCTAGTAACGATTGTCAAGAATAAGTCATGGACAATTTGACGAAAAGGATGTGGTTTAGCAACAGTACCCATATCGAGTATTTAACTAGTATTACCTTCTATTGATAAGGTACTTTTCTTATTGTGAATTAACTAATCTAAACTGAAAGTACTCCTCTACATTTTTAAACATCAAAACGAATTCACTTATTAGAAAACCCTATTTTGAAATGCCCAAATTTGTTTGCATTAGCATAAAGAGTACGAACAAAACAAGTGTACGTCCCAGTGTACCGTTTTTTAAATGAAAATTAATAATAAAAAACTAATAATTAAATCTTTAAATCCCATTTTCTACCAATCTCTTTTGATACTTCTACAAAATCCTACCCTGGAGTTATAAATTTATTAAAATTCCCGTTAAATTGTATCAGAAGCCTGGTAGTAAAATCGGCTTCTGGAAATGTTTAATTTTCCAGAAATATTATTTGTATCCTTGTGAAATGAAGATACCTGCATTCAGATACAATGTTCACAGTATAATAGATACTTTTTCTCTGATACCTATTGTTGGTAATATTTTACGGAAATACTTTTTACCTGGTAAAATGTACCCGAATTCTGGTAGCTACCATACACTCAATGATATTCGTATTTTTTGAGTTTCATATTCTGTTCCGTTTAGTATTATATTTTCCACTGAGGAAAAAAAAAACAAATTCAATAAAGTTCTAAAGAATACAGAAACACCGTCAGCCAAAATATTCGATAAACAAGGCGTAACACTTTACAAGGTTAAAAGAAGATACTAGCAGTTCTTATGGATGTGAAAATGATTTAGATGGTTTTATAAGAACTATTAACTTCACAAAACTAGAAAACCACACACAAGTAACTTTCTGAAAGAATTATTACTTTAATTATAACCTTTAAACAAAAATGAGTGATTTAGAAACTTGAACCTGTAATTTATTCGACAAAAGTGGTCATTTACAGAATATGTCACTTTATTATAGGTATCATGTGGAGTAATGTATTAGATGAATACTAAGTCCCCTCTTCCTCAATTTCAGGAGACCAAAAACTGCCTTCTTAAATTGTTACGTTTGTTTTGGGTGTGACTTTACACAATTCGTCCTTTCGTCATCATGTTTCAATTCGTTTTTTTTTTTCTTCTAAATTTCGAGTAATTTCTTCATCTATTTTAAATGTCTTGACTTGTATAAAAATAGGACATACAAATTATTTGAATAATCATTTATTTTCCAACACCATACTCGACTTCTATTTCTTTATTTCCCGTAATATTCGCAATGAAATCAATTTTACTCTTTGACATTTAAATGCCGTGACACACTCATCCTGTCAAAATTGTGAACAAACCTGAAAGCTTCCATACTATACAACCCCAGCCTATTATTGAGGGTGAGTTAAGCTAAACGCTAAACATAACGTATACGAACTTAATTCAACCTCTGTCCAGATTCTAATCTCTATTATAGCAGCCTATATTCCCGTCATTTGTCCAGAAAAAGGAACAAATTAAAAAAATATACAATAAAGAAAAAAATAAAAAACGAAACGAAAAAGGAAAAACAGATTATATCGTGATTTATTGCGGTTCGCCATTTTAGAAAATTTGTTGTTATTTTCTTTTCCTATCGGGCTTCTATATCTATACGCAACGTAACGCAACGCAACGCACACCGGGGTGCTGCCACTCTTAACCATCATCCGACATTGCTTCGGCCATTTTGTCGTGTAGACCGATATACAGTCACTTCCGATTTTTCATCTAATAATTATTATTATTATTTCACTTCGGTCCTGGAACATAGTCGTAAATTTGTAAATATGAAAGAAGGGCGTTATTTTAAGGAAAAGACTGTATTCGTAATAAAAAGCTATAATGTCAGTAAAGCTGTATCTTTCTTACTTTATCTAATCGTGTCCGTGGTGGTCTTGTTTCTGTCTTGTTGTTACCCAATCCTGATTATGGCCTACGGCTGCGGCGCCGGCAACGTTCGTGTGAATAAAATAAAATAAAATAAAGGGAGACGTTACACGCTGGCTGTTCGGTGGTGTACCGGTTTTAGTATGCCAACAGGCAACAGTGGAAGCCGCTGCTGACACTGGGTCAGGACTCAGGTCTTCTAACAAAATCAAACCAACAAATGATTGCGTAATCTGATTGATTATATTTTCTAATTTAAATTCGCACAATCCGTTGGAAGGCATACAAAATGTTTTTACACTGCGTATCTATTAGAAAATACTAGTTCGGGATGTTTGGTTTTCTAAAGTTTTATATTATAAAGCGAATTCACATGGATTGAGAACATATACACATACAGAAAATAATGATTTAATTTTATGCTTCCTATCAGAGCATCCTCAATCAGAGCATCCTATCAGAGCATCCTCAATTTCTTATTGACGAATGAGGATTATGAAATAACATCGATCACGAATTTCATAAGATCTGCATATCCAGCCTTTAGAACCAACCATAGGAAGACATTGCCAATAGAACTTTGGTTTGATAATCAGTGTATGCGTGCAAGACAGAGATCTTTTACGTGGCTGAAGACCCTTCGAGTTTGAAATAATGAATACTGCAAAGATAAATACTTAGAAGCCAATAAGATATACAAAGACCTTTGTAAACAAAAACGAAACCAATATTTTATAGAAGAGTCTAGAAGGTTGTCACACTGTAAGAATGCTACAGATTTTTGGAGTGTGGTAAAGCTCTTGAATCTAAATAAATTTAAGATTCACCGAAATCTAACATCGACTGCGCTCTGTCAACATTTCAAAGAACTCGTAAATTCTCCGTCCAGCTCCGTAAATATATCTCATGCTGAACCTAAATTCGACAATATTCTCTTAGATGCGCCAATAACACAAGAGGAGATAAGACGCACTTTAAAAACCTTAAAAGATGGCAAAGCGGAACATCGGAACTTATTGAAAAACTTTATATTTCATTCAACCAAATTCTGGAACTTGGTATTATATCGCAAGAGTTTAAAGAGGCCTTAATTTTTCCAATTCACAAAGAAGGAAGTACACAAAATCCAGAGAACTACCGAGATATACAACTACAATTCGACAGAAACTTCCAGTTTTCTATACCTACCAGATCTTTTTGGGTAGATAGGACATTCTTGGAGGATGAGTCAATCCACTTTTACACAGATTGTTCAAAAACAAAAGAAGGGGTAAGTGGAGGTGTGTACTCTAAACGACTGAAATGAAGTCTCTTATTCCGCCTTCCCAATCATTGTATCGTGTTCCAGGCGGAACTTTTGGCGATAAAAGAAGTCTTGTCGCTACTTGTAAACTGCTGCTAATGCAAGACGCTGTGAGGAGGGCAGGCACCAGATGGAACAACATCACCACGTGTCAAGTCACAAAAAATCATCTGGCCAACACTGGATTTAAAACGTTCAAGGTGCTTGCTCTCTCTAAGCAGATAGCATATAAGCTCGATAATAGGTGTTATAACCGGACAGTGTCTAGTAGGAAAGCACGCCACGAGACTAGGCGTATTCTCAAATGACTTTTGCAGAAGCTGTATTGACGGGGTAGAGGAAGAAACGGCTCTTCATCTTCTCTGCACATGCCCTGCTCTAGCTCGAAAACGCAAGAATTACCTAAGAGAATTCTTCTTTAACGATCTAAACGATCTAAATCATATCAGTATAATCAGCCTCTAACGTTTCGTAAGGGACTCAAGCTGGATCCATTGATCTTAGGAGGAAGCCTCAAGATTCATGTGGTATCATTGGGCCAATAAACTGGCCTAAGTGTGTCCGTTTCCATCTTGGACAGCCACCAAACCTAACCTAACGGTGGGATAAGTTTTTTTAATGCATCATATAAAATATTTTCTTCGATTATGCATAAACGACTCAATGAGTGGATAAACGAAAACGGGTGATAAAAAGAATTTCAAGCTGGATTTAGGCCTGGTTACTCTACGATTGATCACATCTTTGTGCTAAAAAGTATCGCCGAAACTTTTCTTCAAAACGGGAAAAAATTGTACAGCATTTTAGTAGATTTTAAAGCAGCTTTTGACGCTGTGGATAGGCGAGCGCTTATCTACAAACTCTATGCACTGGGGATGTCTTCAAAGTTTGGAAAAGTCTTACAAAATCTGTATAACAAAACAAAGGCAGCTGTTTGGAATGGAGAGGAATCTTCGGAATGGTTTCAAAGGGAATCAGGTGTTCGACAGGGTTGTGCGCTGAGCCCTCTTCTATTCGCACTTCTTATAGAAGATTTAACAGATTATATTTCTGGAGGCGTTGAGTTTGCGGGGACCACTATAAAGGCTCTTTTCTACGCTGACGACTGTATGGGGTGACAAGTTGTCGAGATTTGTACAAATCTGTCAAACGGTAGTATAGTAAACATAAACACCAATGATATTAAGGTAGTCAAGTCATGGAATCCAAAATATAAAAACTTTATTGTAAGCTTTCAAAATAAAAATCAGGTTTATTCAATCTTAAAAATTACACACAATTTAAAAAACACAAATATCTCGATCCAAAAAGATTATCCAGCGAGCGTAAGAAGACCAAGAGTGCGTTTGCTTCACGTCCGAAAGCTGATCAAGCAGAACCGAACAAGCACAAGGCAGTGGTAAAAGACGATAGGTTGTATGTTGAAGATATCCAGTTTTCATGGGAAGATATATCAGGATTACGACATGAAAATACGTGTGGATTTGATAAACTTTCACAAACATTCGGCTTTTCAGAGAATTGTTTACCATCTTTTACTCTCAGTGATAGAAAGTTGACAGGAAACGTCAACCAGCAAGAAAATGACTCCGGTCAAACCCAAAGTTCTAGTCATTAGCTCAGGGGTGACACTGAGGCTAAATTGGATAAAAACAAAAATATATGTAAAATTGATATTGTGGCGTATACTGTAGCTGCACTTATTAATAAATTGATTTTTCCAGACTTCATGAATTTTCATGTCTTAAAGAAAGGCTAAAGACCAAAAAATCAACTCTGAGGGACATACAATTTTGGAGCTCTGTAATGATTTTTTATTGGGTATGTTAAATGGATGCTCTTTTGGAGACCTGGAAGGGGAGTTAACATTTATAGAAAAATATAGAAGTTCAACAATAGATTATTGTCTTGCGGGTGGAGATTGTTATACCGTTTTTTAAGATTTTCGGGTCGGAAATATAAATTTATCAGATCATCTTCCAATTATAATAAAAATTGAAATAAATGGAGATAAAGAATTATCCAAGAATAACAATAACAGCTACAAGGCCATAACTTGAAATGATAACTGTGTAAAAAAGTTTCAAGCAAAAGTGAATAAAAACATACAATTAAAAGAAGAAAACATGATGTTGAAATACTTTCCCTTACATGAGCTGGAAGGTATTATTAGTGATGCTGCAACAGTCATGCAACCAACCAATTATTTAAAGAGAAAAAATAAATGGTACTCGTATGATATGAGCTGTGAAAAACTAAGAAAAAAATCAATGGGTCTGCTGAAGTTGCTCTGGAAATTTAATATTCAATGTTTAAAAATATCTTATGTCGAAACAAATAAAACATTTAAACTATGCTGCTTAGACAAGAAAAGACAATACGAGGAAAGCTTAGCAATGTCCTTGGGTCGGTGTACAGATTCTAAAGAATTTTGGGCACTGAAAAGAAAAGTCAACAGAAATGAATTGTCAAAAACTGGTATTAAAATTAACATAAATGTTCTTTACGAGCACTTCTCAAGTCTGTTTGATTATACTGTAGACCCAATGTATTCAAGCTACGCGATGCCTTTCTTACAGAATGTAATTTTAGACTCCAAAATTACAAAAGTTGAAGTGGAGCTAGTTTTAAATTATCTCAAAGATGAAAAAGCCGCGGGTACTAACGGTATCCCTTGAGAATTTTATAAGTACAATTCAAGTCTCTTCAAAGAAAAGCTATCCGAAACTTGTTTGGTGTCATTCCGTAACACTTTTACGAAGCGCTCATTTGGCCAATTTTTAAGAAAGGTGAACGTCTGGATCCAAAAAATTATAGGGGCATTTCCTTACTGAACTCAGCTCTTAAAATTTACCCGTCACTACTTTGTAATAGGCTCACATGACGGGTTGAAATGAACCAGAGGCTGAGTGAGTTTCAATCGGGTTTTCGAAGAGGATATTTATTCCACGTCGGACAATATTTTTGTTTTGTGTAGTTTGGCGAGGATTAAGATTAGTCACAATAAAAAACTGTACGCCTGCTTTGTACACTTTAAGGCAGCATTCGACATTATAGACCGAAGGGCCCTTTTTACAAACTGTATAACTTGGGAGTTTCTTACAAATTTGTAAAAGCTTTATCAACAGACTGAAACGTACGTATTTGATGGAGAAAATATACCAACAAAATTGGAAGTCAATCGAGGAGTGAGACAAGGTTGCAATTTAAGTCCTTTGCTCTTCGCGCTGTTTCTCGATGACCTGACTGAATATCTGCCTTGTGGAGTAATGTTTTGCGACAAGCTGGTAAAAGTCATAATGTATGCCGACGATATTGTCATGTTTGCTAAGTCACTCACGCCCTTACAAATGATGATAAACAGACTAGCAGAATATTGCAAGGTATGGAGCTTAGAGGTAAACACGGTAAAGACTAAAGTGATGATCTTTCAAAACGGTAGTGGAAAAGTTTCGAGTGGTAAAAACTGGAACTACAAAGGAATACACTTAGAAGTAGTAAAATCATGCACTTAACTGGGCTAAGACTTACCGTTTAACTTGAACATGGAAAGACATCTTAAAGGTAAAGCTGCGTTCTCTAAGTCCGCTGTATGCATTAATTGGAAAAAAATATTTAACAATAAACATGTGTCAATTAATGCAAAGTACCGAGTTAATGCTACCGCGAGATCGGTTCTTTTGTACGGAGCACAAGTGTGGGGACTAAAAATATTTTATATAGTAGATAATATGTTGACTTTTTTTCTTAGGCAATCATTCTTACTACCAATAAACACTCCCAAGTATATGTACTATCTCGAAACCGGTTTGCCAACACTTTTTATTTCATCGTTGAAAATGAATGCAGACTACATCTTAAAGATTATGGGTATGGAAGATGCAAGGTTACCGAAACAGCTCTGGATGTATGCAGTTATGAATAAAAAGATGTGGTTCGAAGATTGGCGCAAGCTTACAGGGGATTGTTGATATACTTTCAATGTAGTAGGAAAAGACGTTATCCAGATAAAGGAAATGATTTATGAAACTATTCGAACCATTGATGAAAACGAAACGTACTCATTTATTAAACGCGCTAGAGCCTCAACAGCAATTCTACTCCCAATTAAACTACAATCTAAACGAATTAAATTATTTCCATTCAAATTTGTCGTGCAGTGCAATAGGTGCTATTTAAGATGAGAGGGGAGCTTTTGCGCCTCAACTATATGCCACACAGACCCGATTTAAATCACATCTGCAGTATATGTAATTTACGTGAGCGAGAAGATATTGGCCACTTTCTTGGAACATGTCCAATCTCGAAGGAATTAAAAAGGACATTTTTTGGTAAAAAACATTTTAAGGGAAGAAGATGTATGGAACTTGCTAAACCATCAAAACTGGAATCAGCTCACAGAATAATATACTGAAGCGACATCATACTGAAATAAAATTATTAATGAGTGTTTCTAGTTTTTTTATATTCTTGCCAAAATATGCAATGTAAATCATTTTTAATTAACTTAAAATTTATATTTTGTGTTGACTAAACTAAAAGTCACAAAAATTGTTTATATTCCTTTTTGAAAATGTGTAAATATATAAAAGAAATCGAATTCTAATTATTTTTAAATTATTAAAAAAAAAATAATAATAATAATAAAAACATCACTTTGATAGAGATACTTGAAACTAAAAAATTTAAAAATTTAAGCATTGTAAAGTAACCACTCGGGCTGACGGCATATCTGTCATGCCCTATATAATATTCCATACTTTTAAGCAAAACCATTGTTAGAAATTTAAGAATTTGATGAATAAAAATCTAATCTAAAAATCTAAAAAAAATTTACATTTTTGTATATTCAAAGGAAAAACATTTCTTTCACACCAAACGGATAAAATATTTAAATCATTTTGAACATTTTGATGACCAATTCTATTTTTTATGCAAAGACATATTTTAAGGTCTTCATTAAACTAAAGCATTTTGTAAAAGAAATGGGATTTCACTAACGAAAATATTAAAAAGAAGTGGTCCAAGGTGACTTCCTTGAGGAACTCCAGATGAAACTTTAATAATATTTGAAACTAAATTTTCCAATTTCACACATTGTGTTCTGCCATAGATATCCATTTCATAACTGACAATTTCTTAGTCAAAAAAAATAAAAACATAAATTATTTTTAAGATATATGACAGTAAAAATTGAACATAATCAAATGACGTGGATTGTATATAAATGACACATAAAGTGATGCGCGAAAATGTATTAATTATTTCCATATTTTTATTATTTTTGTATTTTTTTTTTTTTTTTTTTTTTTTTTTTTTGCATAAGGGAAGGGAGTTTTTTTTTTTTTTTTTTAAAGGAAGGGAGTAGAAGAGTTTCCATTGTAATTTATTTTGATAAATCGGTGTTCCTTTTATTTCGGACATTTTATTTGGTGGTGTTTTTTTTTTTGAGACTTGGTGAGAAGCGGAAATCGTTTGTCATTTCGTATTTTTATATTAATATATATTTTGTTTTGCTGGGCGTGAATAACGTAATTCTTTTGTAAATCACACAATGAGGGTTACTTTAAAATAAAAAAAAGATAGTGCTTGAAATAATAGATAGCAATAAGGTCTTTGTAAATTATGCTACATGAGGGCACAACTTAGTACGTCACTTACTAAATTTAAGAACAATATGTAAGTTTTATGATGTTCAAATGATAGACATGTGCATTCAAGAGGACACAAGCGTCCACAGGTTTTTCTCAAATCCCACCACTGGCTATCAACTTATACTCTCACCTCGCAGTGGTGAACATCGGGTGCCCAGTATCTCAACTGGAGATTGGGTTAAAACCCTAGTGGAAATTTGTTGGATGCAGCAAACGAGAGAGGGGGAGAGGTGTTTCCACTAAAGCACCTCTCCTTATCCAGACGGCAGCGGACGTATTCTCGAGCTGGAATCAACGGTGGCGTCTACAGTTCCAGTAAGGTTGAACTACCTACTGAACATTTTATAGGGCTTCGTCGACTTATTCGGAGCCCAGGCCTAAAAGGAGCGGTTTTATCCGGCTCCCCTTCCTTGGAGTTATAGTAAGGATCTGGCCCTCCAGGTTGGGGGTTGTGCCGTTCGGGGTGACTTCCTGACCATATACAAATCTCCTAGTTGCGAAACACCAACAAGCTTCGGATACGGACGGATTTACTGTTGACAACCTGCGCAAAAGAATTAAGGACAAAGAACTTCGGATATGCACGTAGAATGTAAAGTCCCTTAACAGACCACGTGCGGCCGAAGAATCAGCGCAGGCCCTAGACTGCTATAAAAGAGACATCACCGCCATGCTAGAAATACGATGGGATAGGCCGGGCAAAAAGAGGATACAAAACTGCGATATTTACTATAGTAACTGCTATCGAGAAAACCAACCGCAATTATTTGGATGCGGCCTTGTCATAGGAGCCAGACTTGGGCAAGAAGTCTATAAGTGCACCAATGAGCGCCTCATGACCATCCGCATCAAGGCTAAATGCGGCCTGATATGCGCGCACGCCCCCACAGAAGAGAAAGACGGCAACACCAAAAATATGTTCTTCGAGCTCCTAGACAAAACATGTGAGCAGTGCCCTAACTACGATATTAAAATACTCTTGGGCGATTTTAATGCAAAGCTACGAAGGGAACACATCTTTGGTGGAATAATCCGGATAAACAGCCCGCACGGCAACACCACCGAGAACAGATTCAGTCTCATAGAGTTTGCTGCGGGGCGAAACGTCATCGTAGCCAGTAAGCGTTTTCCACACTTCAATATCCACAAAGGCACCTGGACTTCTCCAAATCAATCTACCGTCAACCAGATTGACCATATGTATATCGATCGATGCCAGACACGCTTCCAGCATCATGGATGTTCGAACTTTACGAGCTAAAATCAACTCGGACCACTACCTCGTTGTAGCCAAGGTAGCAAGGCCAAACAGGGAGGTGCTGGGAGAAGGTACAACGTGGAACGGCTACAATCGCGAGAGATCGCCAAATCCTTTTCCGACCGAGGTACAAGTAACATCTCTCGAAGTTCTCGGCCGCCAACACAATGTATCGAAAACCAATGGCAACATTGCCAAGATGCAATCAGAGAAGCCGCTTCTGATGTGCTGACAGCCAACAACAAGGAACCTCTGATTTGATGAGGAATGTCGGCAGACAAATGCAGCTAAACAACAGGCAGCAAAGCGGCGCTGCATAAAAGGACGAGAGCTGCTCATGAGCTCTATGAGCAGAAGAGGCGAGAGGAACGCCGATTTCTCAGAAGTGAAAAGGGAGCGCATGAGAAGCGTGCGTTTAAAAGCAGGAATGAAGATTGAAAGTTTTATGAGCAGGTGAAACAACATAGACGACGAAAACCAACAATCCCTTTCTCCCGACTTAGACGAAGTTAATATAGCCATATCTAAGCTGAAGTCTAATAAAGCCACTGGAGCGGATGACTTGAATGCCGAGCTCTTTAAAGCAGCTGGATATAACTTGGTCAGGAGCATACACCAACTTATCTGTAAGATATGGTCAGTATTGTTTGCCTGCTCCTGAAAAAATGAGACCCTCTAAACTGCACCAACTATAGACGAATTAGTATACTTGTCGTCGCCTATAAAATCTTCTCTGCCGTAATATGTGAACGTTAAAAGCCTATCGTCAACAATCTAAAAGGTCCTTATCAGTGTAGTTTTATACCGGGAAAATCCACAGTTGCACAAATATCCACATTACGGCAGATCCTGGAAAAAACCCAAGAACACCAAATCGACACCCACCATCTTTTCATCGATTTCAAGGCCGCATATGACAGCATCTACAGGGATGAGCTGTATAGAGCCATGTCTAGTTTTGGCATCCCTGTCTAACTAGTCCGTTTTTGTAGGATAACCATTGAGAATTCACGCTGCTCCATAAAAGTTGGAAACAACTTAACAGAACCTTTCGATGTTAAAAAAGGTTTTAGACAAGGTGATGCGCTGTCATGTGATTTTTTTAACATCGTGCTTGAAAGGACAGTGCAGAGCTCACACGTCAACACTAGAGGCACTATCTTTCAAAAGTCTGTCCAATTACTAGCATATGCTTATGACATTGACATAATCGGAAGAACTCACCGTGATGTCAATGGGGCTTCTGTGAGTATTGAGGCAGAGGCGGAAAAAATGGGTTTAATGGTTAATGAGGGCAAAACAAAATACATGCTGTCGTCAAGAAAGGATATACAGCACCGTCGTCTTGGTCAAAACGTCACCATCGACAGACGTAACTTTGAGGTAGTCAAGGACTTCGTCTACCTATGCTCCGCTGTTAACGCAGAAAAAAACACTAGCGCTGAGACCAAAAACGCAAAATAACTCTTGCTAACCGCTGTTTCTTTGGATTAAAAAGGCAAATAAGTGGTAAAGTCCTCTCTCGAGGGACCAAAGTGTTACATTATAAGATCCTTATCATCCAACAAACTTATCTCCAGCTGCTTTAAAGAGCTCGGCATTCAAGCCATCCGCTAAAGCAGCTTTAATAAACTTCAGCTTAGATATGGCAATCTTTACGTAGTCTAAGTCGGGAGGACGGGATTGTTGGCTTTCGTCGTCTATGTTGAATGGATCATCTTGACTGACAGTGGAATTCAGTTCGTTGTCGCCTTTATACAGTCTGCAGAAGTGGTCCTTCCTATCCTCAGCATTGACTGCGGTTCCACTATGATTTTTCCACTTTCGTCTTTGCAGCCTCCGATTCTCGGTTTATGTACCTGTGAATTTCGTTTCACCTGTTCATAAAACTTTCGAACTTCATTCCTGCTCTTAAACCTCTCAACATCTTCGACCGCACGCTTCTCATGCCCTCTCTTTTTTTTTTGTAAGAAGTCGGCGTTCCTCTCATGCTATTTTTGGAAAAATTTAATTGTACACCAGGGGGGTATACGCTTTTTTTTTTTTGATTTTCTAAATGAAAATATGTTGGCATTGTGACTCCTGCATTGATGACTTTTCGTTGGTTTCCTTTGAAATAAAACATTTTTAAAAAATATCATCTATTCAAGATCTTGAATTAACTTTTCATTACACAGCCCGGAGAAGTGAGAGCAAACATTTAGTAAAAAAAAAACAAGTAAAAATGTATTTTTTCTGTCGCCTAGCGTAAAACTCGAATGTATTACGTTTGTTTCTAATTTGCCAAAATTTACTACGCAACAATTATCAAATTTAATTAAATATGAACAACAGTAATTTGAAAATACTTTGAGAAAATCGTCCTTTGATGTCACCCCCACATTAATTGATATGCAATAATAGGTGTTAATGGGCATAGTTGCGAGGTCAATTGGCTATGGCTTTGCTTTGGTAAAGGTAAATTCACCTCATATCAACCTGTCCATATAATGTGTCATAATTACCTCACATTTCACTTAAACCTCTGTCAACTTTGGTCTTCGTTTAGTTGAGTCTCCGAAGCAACAACAACCAAAAGGGGGCAACTTCTCTCTACTATTTCCATCATATAGTAACTTACCTATACCTTATTGAATCAGCAGCAGCCACACATATTTTGCAGAACGCTGACGACGACGCGACGTTTAGTATATTTCACAACCATCCCTAGCAATCAGCCACCATCAACTTAACCAACAATTTTGTATGCAAATTTCTAATTATCACTGGAAATTGGAAATTGGAGGAGCTACATGCATGCAACTAACTTCACCGTCGTCGATGGTACCTAACAACAAAACAACTACATACAAGCATCGCACGACATACTGCATTTCCAGGAGTATGTTGTTAGATATCTACACATATTTCTATAGTCGACCACGATTACGGTGGCGTATACTCGATGAAATGCTTTCTATACGTCCGAAGAAAAACTATACACCAACAAACAAAGAAGCAAAAGTCGTTCCGTAAATGTTTTCCTTTGTATTTGGTTCATGTACTGTAGTCTTGTTGTTCTAACTGAAGGTTTATATGTAAATGTTGTTGCTTGTTTTTGCTGGCTACTGGCAGTATATTCATGCCACATGAATATGTAGGGCGTTACATCGCCTCCGCACCTTATCCGCAATCCGCATACTTCTTTCAACACGCTACTTTCCCCGAATCGATATTTGATACGCGATACTCATTCACTCACTCACTCATACTTACTCACACGTAATGGTCAGGATACAGTTTTACATGAACACCTCAATTTCAGTTCAGGTAGGTACGGTTAACGGTATAGGTACATAGCATTTATTCCTACAGACCTTTATAAAATGTTCCCTCCGTATGCTTGAGGTACGTTATTACACGATATACCGTTATAACAATATTGTTCGCGCTCCAATTATGATTGGCCTTGATAACACAAGCAACAAAAGGACCGAAAATAAAAAAAATAAAACTAAAAAACTATAAAATTGAAACAACATAGTTTTGTACTAAAACGCTACACGGAGAATACGTATAGGTAATTGTCGACATCCATGGCACGTCCTGTATGTCGACCGTTGTGGACTCCTGTGCTTCTGCCATCGACCGGCGGCGACCGACGGGATTCTAATCCTTTGACGAGGCCATTGAGCTCTTGTTATCGTTATATCATAGTTTGCTTGTGTTGACTCGGTTCTTGTAATGAGGGCATTGTTTCGAATGACCTGTTTGGAGGAATTTAATCTTATTTAATAGAAGTTGGTTGAAACAACGAGTTCATTATCAATTATTTTTAAAAAAAACGAATGGCAACTATAACTTGAACATAAAATTGTTAGTACTTTTTTTCAACTGCCCACAGGAAGTTAAAGTAATTGGTGAGATTTGTCGAATTGAAAATTTTGACATTTCTCGACGTTTCAAGGTCCGTAGAGTCGAAATAAAAGATTTTTAGAGAGATGTTTTGCGTGTGTACGCAGAAGATTCTTTTCGTCGTCCATACCTCAAGAACCAGTAGAGATATCGACTTAAAATAAATTTTGTTATAGGGATAATAATGCAGAATGATGCAGAATGGACTCTCAACAAAATTGCGAGGGTGTTTTTTTTTACCATAGTAATAGGTGACATTTTTGGTTAGACCCAAAAACTTACTTAAAATAAATGTTGGTAAAAATTGATTTTCGACTCAGATATCTTGTACAATACTGTACGGTACCACCAATCTTTGCTTGTAACTCATGGGCGCATAGTACGATCGACGAGACACCATTGCCTTCAGTCCCATACTGGACCGCAGACGTTGCAATGCTACTAGTTTTTCCCGCGATAATTTATGGCGTGATAATCGATAACCGTATCGGCTATAACTATTGTCGACGTTACTATCCTCATTATGGAAAAATTAACTATGCTTACAACTTTTTATCCAATGGAAATCTTCTAAGCCAAACAGTATTGCGTACACCCTTACCCGCGTTTTAATATTCGCAATGCATTTCTTTCCGTGTATGGCTTCCAACCGAATTGACAGTTTTTTTTAAATAATTAATTAAATTTGGTAAAAATTGATTTTCCGCTCAAATATCTTTTAAAAAAATTTAAACGTGTAAACAAATTGGCAAAAGTTGGTAAAAATTGATTTTCGACTTTCAAGATTTTGGCTTGAAAATATTTTTATCCTTTAAAAAAGTAATGTTTTCAACGTTCAATTAAAATTGATTTCCGACTCTAATAAACGGTGATTTTTTAAGAGCTTGAGAACTTTAAAAAAAAAAACGCATAAAATTTGCAAAATCTCATCGATTCTTTATTTGAAACGTTAGATTGGTCCATGACATTTACTTTTTGAAGATAATTTCATTTAAATGTTGACCGCGGCTGCGTCTTAGGTGGTCCATTCGGAAAGTCCAATTTTGGGTAACTTTTTCGAGCATTTCGGCCGGAATAGCCCGAATTTCTTCGGAAATGTTGTCTTCCAAAGCTGGAATAGTTGCTGGCTTATTTGTGTAGGCTTTAGACTTGACGTAGCCCCACAAAAAATAGTCTAAAGGCGTCAAATCGCATGATCTTGGTGGCCAACTTACCGGTCCATTCCTTGAGATGAATTGTTCTCCGAAGTTTTTCCTCAAAATGGCCATAGAATCGCAAACTGTGTGGCATGTAGCGCCATCTTGTTGAAACCACATGTCAACCAAGTTCAGTTCTTTCATTTTTGGCAACAAAAAGTTTGTTAGCATTGAACGATAGCGATCGCCATTCACCGTAACGTTGCGTCCAACAGCATCTTTGAAAAAATACGGTCCAATGATTCCACCAGCGTACAAACCACACCAAACAGTGCATTTTTCGGGATGAATGGGCAGTTCTTGAACGGCTTCTGGTTGCTCTTCACTCCAAATGTGGCAATTTTGCTTATTTACGTAGCCATTCAACCAGAAATGAGCCTCATCGCTGAACAAAATTTGTCGATAAAAAAGCGGATTTTCTGCCAACTTTTCTAGGGCCCATTCACTGAAAATTCGACGTTGTGGCAGATCGTTCGGCTTCAGTTCTTGCACGAGCTGTATTTTATACGGTTTTACACCAAGATCTTTGCGTAAAATCTTCCATGTGGTCGAATAACACAAACCCAATTGCTGCGAACGGCGACGAATCGACATTCCACGGTCTTCAGCAACACTCTCAGAAACAGACGCAATATTCTCTTCTGTACGCACTGTACGCATTCGTGTGGTTGGTTTAATGTCCAATAAAGTAAACTGAGTGCGAAACTTGGTCACAATCGCATTAATTGTTTGCTCACTTGGTCGATTATGTAGACCATAAATCGGACGTAAAGCGCGAAACACATTTCGAACCGAACACTGATTTTGGTAATAAAATTCAATGATTTGCAAGCGTTGCTCGTTAGTAAGTCTATTCATGATGAAATGTCAAAGCATACTGAGCATCTTTCTCTTTGACACCATGTCTGATTCCGCGTGATCTGTCAAATACTAATGCATGAAAATCCTAACCTCAAAAAAATCACCCTTTATCTTCTCAAAATTTTAATAAATTTTGTTGAAACTAATTTAATGTTTTAAGAAATATTGTTGTCAACATTCGGTAAAATATAATTTACAGTTTTTTTTACAAAACATTGTACTGTTGTCAGGGATGGAACGGACCTAGTTTTTAAGCCGAATCCGAAAGGCAAATTTATGAAACCACTTTTCATGACAAGAATCACTCTTGGAGAATTTTTCAATTCCTCGCATGGGGCAGTACCCGTGAAATAAACTTTGAGTGGCATAGGCAGGGATCGAACCCAAGACCTCTCGCATGACAGTCCATCGCACTAACCATCATGTCACGGGTACTGCGAACAATAAAAGATATTGACTTCAAATAAAGTTCTCTCGGTAGGTCCAAAACGAGAGAGGGGGGGAGAGGTGTTTCCACTAAGGCACCTCTCCTTATTCGGGCGGCAGCGGATGAATTCTCGAGTGGCGTCTATTGTTCCAGTAAGTTTGAACTACTTAGTGAACACCATATGGCTTCTTCGATATATTCGGAGCCCAGGCCTGTAAGGAGCGGTTTATCCGGCTCCAAATCCTTGGAGTTATACTAAGGATCTGGCCCTCCAAGTTGGGGGTTGTGCCGTCGGGTTGACTTTCTGGCCACGTAAAAATAGCTTAAGTTTCGAAGCACCAACAAGCCTCGGATACGGACGGATTCACTGTTGACAACCCACGCAAACGAGAAAAGGGCAACGAACTTTGGATCTGTGCGTGGAATGTTAGGTCCTTTAACAGACCACGTGCAGCCGAACAATTAGTGGAAGCCCTAAACTGCTGCAAGCCAGATATTACCGCCATCCAAGAAGTGCGATGGGATGGACCGGGCAAACACAAACTAAAAGACTGCGATATATACTACGGCGACTGCTACCGAGAACAAAGACAGCGTCTACTTGGGTGTGGATTTGTTGTTGGAACTAGACTCAGGCAAAAAGTCTTGAGTTTCAACAGTGTGAGCGAGTGCATCACGAAAATCCGCATCAAGGCTAAATTCGCCAACATAAGCCTAAAATGCGAGCATGCCCCAACAGAGCAGAAAGATGAAGACACCAAAGACATATTCTTCGAGCTCTTGGACAAGACATTCAAATTGTCTTAGTAGATTTTAATGCCAAGATAGGAAGAAAAGACATCTTTGGTGGCATAATCGGGAGATACAGCCTGCACGACACTACTTTCGACAACGGAGACGTTCTGGTTTCCACATCACAATATCCACAAAGGGACATGGAAATATCCTGATAAATCAACGGTCAACCAGATTGACCACACTGCGATTGACGCACGACACTTTTCCAGTATCCAGGATATTCGAACATTCCGAGAGGCCAACATTGACTCGGACCACTACCTCGTTGTAGCCAAGGTACGGCTACGGATATCCCGATCCAATCCAAAACAAGGAAGTACTGTGAAAAGAATCGACGTTAGACGGCTACAATCGCAAGATACTGCCATGTACGTTTCCGATAGAGTCTCTAATAACCTCCTTAAGAGTCCTATTGTGCCTGCATTAAGCAATGAAAACCAGCAGTAATGATGCCTTGCAGCCATCAGAGATGCCGTCTCTGAAGTTCTAGGTTTCACACGGCCACCACAGCGAAACCCCTGGTTTGACGACGAATGCCGGCAAGCGCACGCAGCGAAACAAGAGGCATACAGAACTGCGCTGCACAAAAGGACCAGAGCTACTCGCGAGGTCTACGGGCAGAGAAGAACATCGGCTTCTAAAATAAAAAATAGAGCATGAGAAACGCGCAATCAAGGAGATAGAGGGATGTCACAACAGGAATGAGGTTCATAAATTTTACCAAAAGGTTAAAAAAAAAACCTCCCAATGGTACCGCCACGAACCGAAGCCTGTAGAGACGAACTGGGGAATATCGTAGTAGAACCGCAGTCGATGCTGAGAATATGGAAAGACCACTTCTCCAAATTATATAACGGCGATGACGAACCAAATTCCGCTGAAAGGGAGATAGAACCACTCAACCTCGGCGACGCAGATCAACAATACCGACTACCCGACCTTGACGAAGTGAAGATAGCTATATCTAAACTTAAGTCAAATAAAGCTTCTGGAGCTGACGGCATCGCTGCCGAACTATTCAAAGCAGCAGGCGATGGCTTGGTTCGGAGCATGCACCAACTCATCCGCAAAATATGGTCGGAAGAAAGCATGCCCGATGTGTGGAATCTCAGCATAGTGTGCCCGATACATAAGAAAGGAGACCCTCTAAACTGCGCCAACTACAGAGGCATCCGTCTACTTAACATTGCATATAAGATCCTCTCTGCCATATTATGTGAACGTCTGAAACCGTTCGTCAACAACCTGATTGGTCCCTATCAGTGTGGCTTCAGATAAGGAAAGTCAACTATCGACCAAATTTTTACACTACGGCAGATCTTGGAAAAAACCCAAGAGCTTCAAATCGATACCCACCATCTCTTTATCAATTTTAAAGCCGCGTATTGACTGCATCTATAGGGAAGAGCTCGTCTAGTTCAATCACAATCTTCCAAGGGTCCATCCAATTACCCAGAAAAAAAAATGTATAAAAGTTGGCAAAAATTGATTTTGGACTCAAATATCTTTTCAAAAATTGTAGATATTGGCTTTACACTACTTTTGTCTTTCAAAAAATATTGTTGTTAACATTCAATAAAATTTTGAAAAAATCGAATTGACAGTTTTTTTACAAAAAATAAAACTCTAAAAATAAACAATACTAAAACCTTGTAAAAATTTACTTTCGTCTGAAATAACTTTTCAAAAATTAAAAATATTGGCTTCAAACTTATTTTATTTCACAGAAAATATTGTTTTCGATATTCAGTAATTTTTATATATCCAAATATCCAACAATCCGTTTTTTCATAAAAAATAAAATCCACAAAAAATAATACCCAAATTTGGTAAAAATTGACACTAGTACATATAGACAAACTTTTAAGCAAGACAAATCGACAGACGGGATGGGAAGTTATCAGTGTGGGTCACATCCCAGCCTCTTTTTACTATTGAAATAATTGTGCCTTGCTACTTAAGATAATCTTCACTTAAGAGTAACTAAATCTTACATTTGATCCTTAATCATTATTCCTTTCTTTGAATTTGGTATCTTTATAAATAGATCCATCAATTTATTTAATCAGTGCAATTGATTTAACATCTCTGTACTTGGATCAAATGCAATTAATTGTGGTCACAAAGCACTTCATCGAATTCAAAACAACACAATTATCTGCTGCTGTTACCACTCCGTTCTCGTCATTTATTTGCTGGTACCTTCAAACATATGTATATCCATACGTTTGTATCCTTTAAGCCAAGCCAATGATTGCGATTGCATGTCGAATGAAGTTTATAATCCATATCAGACTAGGGACGAACAAGCGAAGGTAAAAATAAACCACAGGACGGTGAATCCGGTTACGACATCAACATCGACATCGACATCACATCATTGATTTAAAAGCAATTTTGTGCCAATTCATGCCGACGCCATTGATTAGTTTTGCCACAACTGAACAAAAGCACACTCCTTGCAGCCATACCACCAGTCAAAGCCAGAACTTATACAGGACCAGAGCCATAGCCAGAATTCACATAATCAGCTGGGGACGAAGTGATTTTGCTGTTAGTTCTATGTTTTTTTATTTATTCCCTGTTTTTCCTCGGGCTTCAAGCATTTACAGGAATCAATTTCACTCCCTAGACCGCAGTTCAATTTCAATTTGTTATTTTTCTATTGTTTTGTTGATTCTCAATTTGAAACTAAACTATAATGTAAGATCTTAACCATGCGAAGGAAAACCTAAGTCTAGAGACTATGGTAGAGAAGTCTATAGGGAATTAGGTATTTTACGGTGGAGAAAATAATTAAGGAAAATCGTAGGAACATATTGACGTTGGGATAGAATGTGAGGTAAAAGGTGTATTTTTCTAGAAGTTCTTGAAGTAACACAGCAAAAGGGCTTAACAATTGCAACTTGGGAGTTTACCTGTAGAACAACTAGCGAATCAAGATTGAACTGACTTACAAAAAAAGAACAAAAATTTCGAAATAGACAAGATCATGACAATTAGTATTTTATTACTCTGAAAGTCGATAAAAATATCATTCGGAGAATAATCCCTGGTTGAACAAGATTGTATTTTATATGAATTCCTGAAATTCTTCATCTAAGAGGATACAAGTATACCTTTTGGAATTTAAGATGGACGAAGATAAGGTCTTAGTTGGAAATCATAGGTGTATTTTTTAAAAGTCACTGCAAAGCGCTACTGTTTTTGTATTTATTTTATTTTGAAATAGGGAAGAGTATGAAAGTACTGACAAAGCTATAGGTGTAACATCTACAATTAAGAAATGTTTCAAAATTGTCACATATTCATTGTTTTTCAAGATTAATTTTTTGCTTTTACAATCGCTTTTAAAATTTAGATGAGTCATACATATACAAACAAATTTGCTATCATTTTGACGCTTTTAACCTTGCCACTTCTTGTTATAGTTTTCTTTTTAACAATTTTTATTAATATCCTAATCGTCATAAGCAGACTCCACCTTTTAGGGAAAATGAGTTTTGAATGCTTACTTACTTAAGGTGGCGCTACAGTCCGGGGAGGACCTGGGCCTCAACCAATATGGGTCTCCAGCCAGCTCGGCCCCAAGCTAGCTGTCTCCAATTTCGCACGCAAAGTTGGTTGAGGTCCACTCCAACCTGGGTGCACCACCTGAGTCGCGGTCTTCCTCTACTGCGCCCACCCTTGGAATTGAATTCGAAGACCTTCCGGGCTGGAGCGTTGATGCCCATTCGCTCTACATGACCTAACCATCTAAGCCGTTGGACTTTAATTCTGTTCACTATTTCAGTGTCGCTGTACAGCCCGTACAGTTCGTCGTTATGTCTTCTCCTCAATTCTACATTTATGCAGAAGGGACCAAAAATCAGACGAAGAATTTTTCTCTCGAAGCATCCTAAGACGTTTTCATCTCTCTTTGGGGTCAGGGTCCAGGCCTCAGCGCCATAAATGACAACCGGGATGATAAGAGTCGTATAGTTGGTGATTTTAGATGCTTGAGAGAGGACTTTACTTCCCAATTGCCTTCTAAGTCCAAGGAAGCAGCGATTTGCAAAAGTTATTCTTCGTTTGATTTCAGCGCTGGTGTCGTTGTCTGTGTTAATAGCGGTGCCTAGGTAGACAAAGTCCTTAACTACCTCAAAGTCATAGCTGTCCATGGTGAAGTTTTGTCCAAGAAGTGGTTGTTCAATGTCCTGTTTTGATGACAGCATATACTTGGTCTTGCCCTCATTGACCACTAAACCCATCTTCTTCGCTTCAGTTGCAATGCTCAAAAACGCTTCACTGACATCACACTTTGATCTTCCAATTATGTCAATATCATCTGTGTATCCAAATAATTGGATGGACCTTTGAAATATTGTGCCTCTAGTGTTGACGGTTCAGTTTTGCACAATTCATTCCATAACGATGTTGAAGAAGTCGCATGACAGTCCATCACGTTGTCTAACACCTTTTTTGACATCAAATGCATAGATGAGATCTTTTCCGACCTTGATAGAGCAGCGTGAACTCTCCATCATCATTCTGCACAAACGGATAAGTTTGACAGGGATGCCAAAACGAGACATTGCTCGGTAGAGCTCCTTCCTAGATGCTGTCATACGCGGCTTTAAAATCGATAAAGAGATGGTGAATATCGATTTAAAGCTCCTCTGGGTATTTTCCAAGATCTGCCGTAGAGTGAATATTTAGTCGATAGTGGACTTTCCTAGACTGAAGCCCCACTGATAAGGACCTACATATTTGCTGACGAACGGCTTCAGATGTTCACATAATACGGCAGAGAGGATCTTGTGTGCTGAGGAGACGGATGATTCTGTAGTAAGCGCAATTTAGAGGATCTCCTTTTCTATGTATCGGGCATACTAAGCTGAGATTCCACTCATCAGGCATGCTTTCTTCCGACCATATTTTCCAGATGAGTTGGTGCATGCTCCCTACCAAGCCATCGCCTGCTGCTTTGAATAGTTCGGCATCGATGCCGTCAGCTCCAGCAGCTTTGATTGACTTAAGTTTAGATATAGCTATCTTCACTTCGCCGCCATTCTTCGTCACACCAGGATTTTCACTTTAGTGGCCGTGTGAAACCTAGCACTTCAGAGGCGGCATCTCTGATGGCTGCAAAACAATGTTGACACTGGTTTTCAACGCTTAAAGCAGGCAGCATAGGACTCCTTTAGAGGTTATTAGAGACTCGATCGGAAAAGGACATGGCAGTCTCTTGCGATTGTAGCCGTCTAACGTCGAATCTTCTCATAGTACTTCCTTGTTTTGGCTTGGATCGGGATATCCGTAGACGTACCTTGGCAACAACGAGGTAGTGGTCCGAGTCAATGTTGGCCTCTCGGAATGTTCGGATATCCTGGATACTGGAGAAGTGTCATGCGTCGATCGCAATGTGGTCAATCTGATTGACGGTTGATTGAGCAGGTTATTGTCCCCTTGTGGATATTGAGATGCGTGAACAGCAGCGTACTAGCTACCAGAACGTCGAAATCGACCAGCCTGAATCCGTTGTCGGAGGTGTCATCAAAGACGTCTTCTCTTACTAGCTTGTTATTAAAATCTTCTAAGACAATTTCAATGTCATAGCCAGGACACTGCTCATATGTCTTGTCCAAGAGCTCGAAAAATATGTCTTTGGTTTCTTCATCTTTCTCCTCTGTTGGGGCATGCTCGCATATTAGGCTTATGTTGGCGAATTTAGTCTTGATTCGGATTGTCATAATGCGCTCGCTCACACTGTTGAAACTCAAGACTTTTTGCCTGAGTCTAGTTCCACAACCAAATATACACTGTCTTTGTTCTCGTTAGCAGTCAGCAGTTTAGGGCTTCCGCTAATTGTTCGGCTGCTCGTGGTATGTTAAGGGACCTAACATTCCACGCATACATATCCTATAAGGTGTTCACTAAGTAGTTCAACCTTACTGGAACTGTAGACGCCACCGTTTATTCCATCTCGAAAATTCGTCCGCTGCCACCTGGATAAGGAGTGGTGCCTTAGTGGAAACACCTCTTCCCCTTCTCTCGTATGCTGCCCCCAACAGTATTCCACCTGGGTTGGAACCCAATCTCCAGTTGAGGTACTATAGGCACCCGATGTTCACCGCGGGGAGGTGAGAGTAGGAGTTGATAGACCGAGGTGGGTTTTTGAGAAAAACCTGTGGACGCTAGTGTCCTCTTGAATGCACATGTCTACCATTTGAACATCCAATAACTCATCTGTCATCACTAATATCTCACAGCCCAAGTTTAAAAACCGTGTTTATTCCAGCGCATATTGGTATCAATGGGAACGAATTACCCGACCTCGCAGCAAAGAAGATTTCAAAGAACTTCAACGTCACCATATCCGCACACCAACCCCGCAAAAATGACTTAGAAAAATTATTAAAAACACACTGGAACCAAAATTGACTTGAACTATTAACCGAGTATCAGGACCATTACTCTGCAATCTACCCCAATGGTGTTCCCCAACTTTACCCAACTAACCCCACAGCAAAACTGATGAAATGCTTCTTCCGCTTGCGTCTGGGTCACATACGCTTGACTCATAAACACCTCTTTACCAAAGATCCTCCTCCAACGTGTAATTTTTGCTCTTTTAACACAAGACTAACAATTCAACACCTAACTTGTGATTGCAATTACATTAAAAACATATGTATTAAATATTTAAAAAATAACCTTGTAAACATTCTTAAAGTTCCTTCAGAACACATTAAAAATATTTTTAAGCTATTAATAAAACATTTACTAGACAGGAAATTTAATACAATTCCCTATTTTTGTCAGGGGTTTCCGTATCGTAGGTTGTTAACCTGTTTTATGGATGCATCTGACCGCCCCCAAATAATTTTCTATATCATCAAAAGTAACTACGAAAACATACATGTAAAAGTCACAGCAGAAAGCCGCATTCTCTGTATTTTTTGTATATTATTCTTAACATTTATGTAAGTTTAATAAAATAATAATAATATTTGCAAAAAAACGTCTGAAGTTCATATGATCTTTTTTGCGGTATGTGTAAATAAAGCAAATGGATTTCAAAGCTGTACTGACGCATCAAAATCTTCTTAAATAAAAACCATGTAAAATTGTATTTTAGGTCCAAAAATTGGATCAATTACATACAATAACTTCGAATAAAATAAATACATGAATTATAAGCAAAAAGGATTTCTCTTAAGTCCAAAAAAAAAAAATAAGTAAGCAATAAAGTAAACAAGATACTTCTCTATTTCAAGCTGGTATAAAAATATTAATAATACACATAAAATACAAAGTATTCAATGTTAAAATAAAATGGAACTCAAAATATAAAAATCCAACTACCCTAAGTAAACCTAATTAGCTATACCACAAGATGAAAGCTTATAAATTCTGATTAGACCAAAATATTTGCTATATCGTCTATAATAAGATAAAAATCAAAAAAACCACTGACTCGACTATATTTTTATTTACCACCAAAATCAACTCAACTTCTTTTCAATACGAACAAAAATATGTGCACAAAAGTTTTAATTAAATGTGAAATGATAAACAGTCCACATCCAAAACGAAGGCCAATAGGCTATAGAACAAAAACAAAAATAAAAAATCAATGCTCTCTCATCCAATAATAAACAACACAGTCACACATAAATTATTGAATTGTTTTGTTTTGTTCCAATTTTATTTTTATTAACATCATTATCAGTTTGTATCAGGACGAAATTAATATAATTAAATACCATGGCACAAATAGCTGAAGAGTTGCCACAATGGATTCCCCCCAGAGTGGGGTTTTGTACAGAGCTCTATCTGTTTTATCCAATATCAAATACTGTGCGTTCATCGTCCTTGTTCGCTCTCGTCCTGTCGTCACACCACCCAGCACCGCATCACTCGCTGTCTACTGAGACCTTACCCACTTTAATTCATTAAATTGTCGCCCGGTTGTCTCTATCTAGATCGATGGTTGTCGTCCGATAAAAGTATATTACAAATTACTTCTCTAATTATCCATTGTCCTCACATGGTTGTACACAGCACGAACATCCCTAAAGGACAACGCCCATTCACATATAGGACACATGGGGGAAGAGACAACAAGGTAATCCAACTTCTGTATAAGTCACTTGGCATTTCTTGGATATTTAATCAAAGAAAATACAAATAAACAAGCGGAAAAAACACAGCCTCACATTAGCCAGTATATAATATGTTTAATCTACACTGAAAAAAAAGATTGGATCATTTTTTGAAGTTTTTGTGTGGAGAAAAAGTTGGCAATGAATAAATGTTGAGGCCAAATATACCAAACTGAAAACAAGCTTAAGAATAAATAGGGTTTTAAAATTATCAAAGGTTTTTCTTTGGAATAGTCTACTATTTGGGCATGTTACTTTTGAAGCTGTCATATTTTGACATTAGTAAAATTATTAAGAAATGCGCGTCAATAAAACATTTCAGTTGTTAAAATTCACTACAAAATGGTAAAAATTCTAAAATCCCCGTTTATAGTTCAGCAAGAACAATTTAGGGATAGCGTTATTTTTCAAAATTGGCTACTTACATCTTTTTTCTTTGATTTTAAACCCAAAGGAATGAAGTCGTGAGGACATACAGCCGCAAATGTTAGAATTAGCTGTGGAGGGAGTTTAACCTTAGCAGTTAAATTATTAAATTGGGTGGAGCTACAGTTTGTTGGAAACCAGGGCCTAGTGACTTACCACTCTCAACCATTCCTGTATGCGCGTACTGTTGTCAGGATTGGAAGGGACCTAAAATCTAAGGCCGAATCCGAACGGCTAGTTTGAGAAAGCACTTTTTCATGACAAGAATTACGCTTGAAGGATTTGTCAATTCCTCGCAAGAGGCAGTACCCGCGAAAATTAATTTTTTTAAATTAAGGTGACAAAGGCAAGGATAGTCCATCATGCCACGGGTACTTAGGTTAACTTTACAAATAAAATAAAAAAATGTCTGTACGCTAAACGGGTAAGTTTGCATGAGTATGTTACATTAGTTAACATAAGACTGATAATATTATGTATTAAAAACGTCATGCGTTTTATTTTGACCTCAAGCAGTTACAATACGTAGCTGTTATCTATTGCTTTTAAAAATTTACGATCTTTAGTGAACTTCATTTCCGACGTCATATTTACCTCCTGTTCAAATGATAGGTGGACAGAAGCGTCCACAGGTTTTTCTCAAAACCAACATCTGTCTCTCAAATCCTACTCTCTCCTTCCAGCGGTGAACATCGAGTGCGTAGTACCTCAACTGGAGATTGAGATCTAACCCCAGTGGAATGCTGAAGGGTTCACCAAACGAGAGAGATGGGAGCTGTTTCCACTAAAGAACCTCTCCTTTCATCAAGACGGCATCAGCGGACGAATTTCCGAGATGGAATCAACGGTGGCGTCTATAAGGCTTCTGTCTTATAGGGCTTCTACGACATATTCGGAGCCCAGGCCTATAAGAAGCGGTTTATCCGGTTATCCGGTTCGCCGTCCTTTAAATTATACTAAGGATCTGGCCGTCAAGGTTGGTGGTTGTGCCGTCGGGGTGACTTCCTGGCCACGTACAAAATACCTTTAGTTGCGAAGTACCAACAAGCCTTGGATACGGACGGATTCACTGTTGACAACCCACGCAAACGAAATAAGGACAACGAACTTCGTATCTGTACATGGAATGTTAGGTCCCTTAACAGACCACATGCAGCTGAACAATTAGCGGAAGTCCTAAACTGCTGTAAGGCAGATATAGCCAAGAAGTGCGATGGGATGGATCAGTCAAACGCAAACTATAAGACTGCGATGTATACTACGGCGATTGCTACCAAGAACCAAGACAACGTCTGTTTGGGTGTGGATTTCTTGTTGGAACTAGACTCAGGCAAAAAGTCTTGAGTTTCAACAGTGTGAGTGACTGCATCACGACAATCCCCATCAAGGCTAAATTCGCCAACATAAGCTTCATATGCGCCCATGCCCCAGCAAAGGTGAAAAGTGAAGACACCAAAGACATATTCTTCGAGTTCTTGGACAAGACATATGAGCAGTGCTCTGGCTATGACATTAAAATTGTCTTAGGAGATTTTAATGCCAAGCTAGGAAGATAAGAAATCTTTGGTGGCACAATCGGAAGATACAGCCTGCACGACACCACCTCCGACAACGGATTCAGGCTGATCGATTTCGATGCGTGTGAGACGATCGGGTAGCTATAGTACGCAGTTCACGCATCTTAATATCCACAAGGAGACATGGAAATCTCCTGATCAATCAACCTACAACCAGATTAATCACATTGCGATCGACGCACAACACTTCTCCAGTATACAGGATATCCGAACATTCCGAGAGACCAACATTGACTCGGACCACTTCCTCGTTGTAGCCAAGGTACGGCTACGGATATCCCGATCCAAGCCAAAACAAGGAAGTACTGTGAGAAGATTCGACGTTAGACGGCTACAATCGCAAGAGACTGCCATATCCATTTCCAGCCATTTCCAATCGAGTCTCTAATAACCTCCTAAGGAGTCCTATGCTTCCTGCATTAAGCATTGAAAACCAGTGGCAACATTGCCTTGCAGCCATCAGAGATGCCGCCTCTGAAGTGCTAGGTTTCACACGGCCACCACAGCGAAACCCCTGGTTTGACGACGAATGCCGGCAAGCGCACGCAACGAAACAAGAGGCATACAAAACGGCGCTGCACAAAAGGTCCAGAGTTGCTCGCGAGCTCTACGAGCAGAAGAGGAGAGAGGAACACCAGCTTCTTAGATGGAAAAAAAGAGAGCATGAGAAGCGCGCGATTGAGGAGATAGAGGGATGTCACAACAGGAATGAGGTTCGTAAATTTTACCAAAAGGTAAAAAAAACCTCTCAAGGGTACCAGCCACGAACCGAAGCCTGTAAAGACGATGAAGGTAACATCGTAGTAGAACCACAGTCGATGCTGAGAATATGGAAAGACCACTTCTCCAAATTATATAACGGCGATGACGAACCGAATTCCGCTGTAAGGGAGATAGAACCACTCAACCTCGGCGACGCAGATCAACAATTCCGCCTACCCGACCTTGACGAAGTGAAGATAGCTATATCTAAACTTAAGTCAAACAAAGCTGCTGGAGCTGACGGCATTGCTGCCGAACTATTCAAAGCAGCAGGCGATGACTTGGTAGGGCGCATGCACCAACTCATCTGCCCGATGAGTGGAATCTCAGCATAGTATGCCCGATACATAAGAAATGATATCCTCTAAATTGCGCCAACTACAGTTACAGAGGCATTAGTCTCCTTAACATTGCGTATAAGATCCTCGCTGCCTTATTATGTGCACGTCTGAAGCCATGCGTCAACAACCTGATTGGTCCTTATCAGTGTGGCTTCAGACGAAATATTCACACTTCAGCAGATCTTGGAAAATTGGCGCGTGCCGAAATCAAAAGAAGAATTACTCTTGCAAAATGCTGCTTTTTTAGACTTTGAAGGTAATTAAGTAGTAAAGTCTTCTCTCGAGCATCTCAAAATCACCATCTATAAGACACTCATCATCCCGGTTATCATTTATGGCGCCTGGACCTTGTCAAAGAAAGATGAAAGCGTCTTAGAAAAAATTCTTCGGCTGATTTTTGGTCCCATCTGCATAGGCTGTACAGCGACACTGGACATCAGCGCTCCAACCCGGAAAGGTTTAGAATTGAATCCAGAGGGACGCGAGTAAAGTGGGTCAAGACCTCAACCAACTTTTGTGTTCGAAACTGAAGATAGATAGCTATGGACCAATCTGCTTTAGAAGCATGCTGGTTGAGCCCAGGCCCGCCCGGAATGTAGTTCCACCTTACTTAAGCAAGTAAGTTTATCTCCTAAACTTTTGTAAATTTCGTGTTTGCAAAGATCTTACAATTCAGTTAATAATTCTTATTTGAAGATTTTTCTTTCAGTGTTGGCGAGAGTTGGCTTATAACGTACGTGTGAATTGTTCATACGTTTATATACATATATCTCATATTTAGAACAAAAGATGAAACTAGGTTCAAAATGATCAAAACCACATTAAGAAAATTAATGGAGAACAAAAACGTGCTGATACTTTTCGCTATTCAAGACGCATCCGTACCGACCAACATGTATATCACTAAAGTGAAATTGACAAGGACTAACGGTAAGTTGAAAAACTTAAAAAGCTATCAAGAGTCAAAGTGAATGCCTAATGATTCAAGGAATCTGCGCTTTATTTTCCCCGTCCACCGTCCGCATTTAACATTTATTCATCAGCGTAAAAGACCTCTTATCGTTTTAACGAAGTGTACCTCTAGTCTACACGTAGCCTATCGGCTATACCTGTACATACTGTATGAATGTAGAATATCCTTTAGACTCATATATGTATTGTATATGTATACAACATTCTTGTGGTTTTCAGTTGTAGATTATGCAGCCTTGGTTTCAGTTTCAGACAAGAGTAGAAAAGGTCTGTATGATGGTCAGAGAGTTACCATTCCAATGGTGCATGGTTTATTCCGTTTGAATGAAAATGCATGGCCGACTACAATCGGCATCAAGAGGATTGTATGACATCCGTTTTTACCTACCGACTGATCTTAGTGTCTTTATACCACTAGTACCGTTACCAACCTACCTATGGCTGTTGAATCCTTTGAAAGCCTTGAATTTTATCTACCTTCCTCTAGCTATAGGACTTCTGGGTAAATGTATACTAGATATAGTCATTCCTGTGTGAAAATTCAGTGTGCAAACCAAGAGAATGCGTTGAAATTCCATTAACTTAAGACCACACACAGACCATCATGAATGCCAAAAGAGAGTGGATATTGCGCGAGCCACAAACATCACACAAAAGCAAACTTGTGCTGTGCCGTTGTGAGGGAGTTAAGCTTTTATTCCCAGAAGTGGATGAGTCCAACAAAAAAAAAATCAAACAAATAAAAAAGGCATTGAAGGTAGGTTCATTTATATTTCACGTCCGTTGCCAAAATGGACATAAATATTACATCATTCACCGCAATCCGTCACCGTATACCAAATAAAGTTAATGATTTTTGGTTTTTGTTTGTGAATCAGAAAGTTAAGAAAATAAAAGTCAATGTCTTCTAAACTTTTTTCTTGTTGAAGAAGTCATTTCGAAAATAATGGAAAGCATGTAGAATTAACTTATTTATTTCGAAATTTAAATGGCTTGTAGTCCAGATTTTGACAGAAGAATGTTTTTGGGAAATAAAATCTTCTATAAAACAGACCAGTTTGTATAAACTTAAAGAAGTGAGCAATAAACGTCCCTTAAATATTGCAAAGGGTTTTCTTAGAAATACGAAAACGCCACTAGGAGTGGAACGGCTATATAAACTTAATTAAGCTGAGTTCCATCAAGGTTTTGGTAAATGCATAGCCAATCACTCCATTAGTCAGTGTACTAATCAGTCAATCAGTACGTCAACTAGTCAGTGAATAAGTCAATTAGTTAACCATTCATTCAGTCACTCAATTGACTTATTTAATAAGGTCCTAGAGTTCTGGCTCGGAACTCTATTTTGTGTACGAAGGTAATACTTACGCCAGAAATCTAACTGAATTCTCTAAGAAAAATCAATAAATATGTTTTTGGATTGGTTGGCTTTTCGAATGTTCAAATATTTTTACCTGGACGTTATTGTAAAGTCGATTAGGAAATTTGATGTTTTATGGTCCTAAGATTGAAGCAGGTACATAGCTTTTAGCAAAATGTCTTTTTTATCTTTCATATTCTGAAATGAAGATCCAATTCGCAATCCTTGAACAAAAAAATGGAAAACTACATACATTCTTAAAAATTGAATCCTTCGAAAAAAACTTTCTTAGTTTCAATTACTGATACCTTCTTTTAAATTTCTAACTTCCTCTAGGAAGTTATTATAATCGATACGATTTGCCAAATTGAAAAATTTTGACATTTCTCGACGATGCAGACTGAACCTTGAACCCTAGAATTGGAATAAAATATTTTTAGAAAGATGTCTGGTCGAGCGAGTATACGTAGGTTCGTACGACCGTACGTTTGGGAAGTTTTTTCGCAGTCCATAGTTCCAGGAGTAGCAGAGACATCGAATTCAAATAAATTTTGGTATACATGTAATAATGCAGAACATTTTGGCTAACCCTAAATATCTCACGAACAAATAACGCTAGAAACTTGAATTAAATTTATTATAACATATTGTAACGTGATATCAAACAAGTATAGAACTGAAAAAAAAATGTCACCTCCAAAATTTTACGGCTAAAATATGTTTTCGTCTCCGAAACAATTTTGTGCAACGAAGAATAGTGTTTTTGACATCTGAAAAAATTTTAACAAAAATCGAATTGACATTTTTTTTTATATAAAATAAAAATTAAAAAAAACTTTACTCAAAGTTGGTAAAAATTGAATATCGATTCAAATATGTTTTCAAAAACTTGAAATTTAGGCTTCAAACTAATTTTATCGTATAAGACAACATTCGATTCAATTTTGAAAAAAATCGAATTGACAGTTTTTACAAAAAATAAAAAACTAAAAAAAATAACAATACTAAAACTAGGTAAAAATTTACTTTCGACTCAAATAGCTTTTCAAAAATTAAAAATATTGGCTTCAAATGTATTTAATTTCACAGAAAATATTGTTTTCGATATTCAGTAATTTTTATATAAAAATCCAACAGTCCGTTTTTTCATACAAATAAAATCTACAAAAAATAGTACGCAAATTTTGTAAAAATTAATACGAGTACATATAGACAACCTTTTAAGCAAGACAAATCGACCGACGGGATGGGAAGTTATCAGTTTGGGTCGCATCCCAGCCTCTTTTTTATTTTTTGTCTGACGTTAACACAACGTTCCACCCCAGTGGAAAGCCATGGATGTACGAACTTTCCGAGGACCTAACATCGACTCGGACCACTACCTCGTTGTAGCCAAGGTAGGACTTCGGATTTCCAGACCCAAGGCAAAACAGGGAGGTGCTGGGAGGAGGTGCTGGGAAAAGGTACAACGTCGAACGGCTACAATCGCCAGAGATCGCCAAATCCTTTTCCGACCGGGTAACAAGTACCCTCTCTCGAAGCTCTCTGCCGCCAACACAATGTATCGAAAACCAGTGGCAACATTGCCAAGATGCAATCAGAGAAGCTGCCTCTGATATGCTGGGTTTCAAACAGCCACCAACAAGGAACCCCTGGTTTGATGAGGAATGTCGGCAGGCAAATGCAGCCAAACAGGCACGAGAGCTGCTTATGAGCTCTATGAGCAGAAGAGGCGAGAGGAACGCCGACTTCTCAGAGGAAAACAGAGAGGGCATGAGGAGCGTGCGGTCGAAAAAGTTGAGAGGTTAAAAAGCCGAAATGAAGTTCGAAAGTTTTATGAACAGGTGAAACAAAATTCACAGGTACATAAACCTAGCACCGAAGGCTGCAAAGACGAAAGTGAAAAGATCATAGTGGAATCGCAGTCAATACTAAGGGTATGGAAGGACCACTTCTGCAGACTGTATAACGGCGACGACGAACTAAATTCCGCTGTAAGCAGGATAATCGATTCAACATAGACGACGATAGCCAACAGTTCCGTCGTCCCGACTTAGACGAAGTAAAGATTGATACATTTAAGCTGAAGTCTAATAAAGCCGCTGGAGCGGATGGCTTGAATGCCGAGCTCTTTAAATCAGCTGGAGATAAGTTGGTAAGGAGCATACACCAACTTATCTGTAAGATATGGTCGGAAGGAAGCACGCCCGATGAATAGAACTTCAGTATTGTTTGCCCAATCCTGATAAAAGGAGACCCTCTGAACTGCACCAACTATAGAGGAATCAGTCTACTTAACATCGCCTGTAAAATCTTCTCTGCCTGATCTGTCCTCATCAGTGTGGTCTTAGACCAGGAAAGTCCACAGTTGATCAAATATTCACATTACTGCAGATCTTGGAAAAAGCCTAGAACACCAAATCAACACCCACGATCTTTTCATCGATTTCAAGGCCGCATATGACAGCATTTACAGGGACGAGCTGTATAGAGCCATGTCTAGTTTTGGAATCCCTGCCTTTTGTGCAGGATGACCATGGAGAAGTCACGCTGCTCCATGAAGGTTGGAAACAACTTAACCGAACCTTTCGATGTAAAAAAAGGTTTTAGAGAAGGTTATGCGTTGTCATGTGATTTTTTTAACATCGTGCTTGAAAGGATAGTGCAGAGCTCCCACGTCAACACTAGAGGCACTATCTTTCAAAAGTCTGTTCAATTACAAGCATATGCTGATGACATTGACATAATCGGAAAACTCAGTGTGATGTCAATGGGACTTTTGTGAGTATTGAGGCAGAGGCGGCAAAAAAATAGGGCCCTTGAAACGTCAATAAATTTTAAAATTTTCAATTCCGCGAATCGAAACTTTCACAATAGCTTTATGGAAAGAATTTTGTGTGCTATAAACCTCACGGAACCCGAAACATTTTCCACGAAAGAAAAACCGCGGCAATCGGATCATGCGTTCTAGAGTCATAGCGTCAGTAAGGAAAAGCCGACTTATTTTTATATCATAGATAAAAACCTAAAAAATCTTTACTCAAAGTTTGTTAAAATTGATTTAAGATTCCAATATTTCTTCAAAAATTTGAGATTATCGCCTCGAAATAATTATATCGTATAAGAAATATTATTTTCGAGATTTGAAACTATTTGAGAAAAATCGAATTGACAGTTTTCTAACAAAAAATTAAAAACCTAAAAAAAGTGAATACAAGTTTTTAAACATTTTTTTTCGACTCAAATATCGTTTCAAAAATTTGAGATATTGGCTTAAAATTAATATTATCTTATTAAAAAGTATAGTTTTTAACTTTCGATACAATTTTTAGAACAGTTTCTTACAAAAGCTAAAAACGTTTTTTATAAAAAAAAAAATAAATTCTACAAAAAAGTCTTTAAGAGCATCAAATGTTTTTTAAAAGTCTATAGCCTACATTTTCATTGCATTTTAACTTTTTATATCATAAAAGAATTGAATTAGCTCACTTTATGGCAACAAGTGTAATAAACATTTCAAAATCACATTAAATCACATATTCAGATAAATTATCCTCGTGGCTAACAAAATCATTTTATACCCTTTTGAAATTAATCTTCAATATGTAACATAACGTACTCCTACCGTTTTGCAGTCAGTAGTTATCCTGCTTAAAAGTTTCAATACCACACTCTATTATACATCTCTGTGCCGTCTAGCTTTATCTCATTCTGATCATTCATCTCATTTTAAGTTCATTGGTACGTTGACCAGGATCAATGACCTGACTCCTGGTGATTTTGTCATCCGTCATATACAAAGTTTCCTCAATTTCCGTTAATTTTCATCACAAAATATGTATATTTTATATAATTGTGACCATATTCTCGAACCGTGTGACAATTTATCTACTTCCACATCGTTGAACGCTGAATGCTGCCATTGGCGTTGAATTTTCAACGCGCGCGTTCTTTCATTCCGTCATCATTGAAACGCCTTTCCCAATCATCAGCCCATACCGCTACGTTACGATGTTGTAGCCGAGTCATTATTGTGTGTAGTTTACTGGGAATTCCGTTCAAAATTTCATTCACATCTCAATTTGCCACTAGACCCGAACCATGCCAGAACACCACACCATACACGACGACACATATGTGAGTATAATAATCTCGGAACTGTGGACATTTATTTGTTCGGTTAGGTAAATTGGCACGCATTTCATTTTTGTTACACTCTGTCCAAAGGAACAAAATTAATGAAGTGTGCAGTGAGGCGGGTCAGGGGCACTGAAAATGTTCTTTTCATGTTGGTACCATAATCCCTGACAACTTGATTGGATATTATTTTCCCGAAGGCCCTCACTGTTGCTTAGAATTTTAGAGTTTTGTTGAATATGTGACGTGTGGTTCCACAGGGAGTATACGTCAATAATAAATCAGCTGCTTATATTGGTACCCATCAAAAACTACAATACTCCATTTAGTTAACCTAATAGATCTTGTGGATGATATAGAAACCTACATGATGGCCAACATGGAAGAACTCCAATATACATAAAGGCAGGTATACGCTGGTTGTGTAACGAATGCATCACCCATTAACATCCTAAGCCAAATGTCATGATGCAGGTTCTGGAATTGACCCATGTACCAACCAATCCATCTCAATCTCTCTGGCAACATGGTTTTTGAAGTTTTACATTCAGCTAGTTTCCTTTAGGTACCTACTCATCACCATCATCATCATCATCATGCACAGGCGAGTGATGCTGTCCGTTCTCTGTCGCTTCTCTGGTCGTTGTCGTCATATAGCCATCATCGACAACGCAACCATCATGCAGCATACCTTCATCATCCGGCATCGGATGAAATCCTGTTGAGGGCTGTAAATAATTGATCCATTTCCGCAAACTATTATCCGATCCGATCCTTGTGACGGATGTAGCTGTCCGATTCGTAAAGCGCTCGATGGCAGGCCACCTCCGGAGTAATTTTTGTCCTGGTGGAATAATTCGCGTTGTGGATGATGACATCCCAAAAAAGTAGAAACAAAAAAAAAATTACAAACAAAAATTCAAAAGGATGGCATGCAGCAAAGATATATCCTGTCTGACTTGTATCGGATGCATGAACGTACAAATAATGCCCGCCCATAAAGTCGGTACACGATTGTATGAACGTTGCCGTACATCAATGCACATACCCATATATATAAAAAGGGTGGGCGTTGGTCGGGTCCTGAATTTTGTCACATTCATCATCCATTGATGTTGTATGCTATACACGACTACAAATGTAAGATACTTGCCGGGATACTTAATAATGTATACTGACTGCTGGTCTTTCTTTAGATGACCATCATATGGCTATACTTATTCCTGCTACTACTAAATCCCCTTCCAACGTTTTTGAAATAGTTGGCTTAGAAGTGTTCAGAGGCAAACAACATGACTTCAATTGGCATCTTGATTCAGAACGAGAAGGACTTTTTTCAGGGACTGAAAGAAATTTCAGTTTAATTTTCTATTTTTAACAACTATATAAAAAATACAGTCAAAGCTCTCTTATAAATAAATAAATAAATAAATTGGGTGGCGCAACAGTCCATGAAGAACCAGGGCCTAGTGACTTACAACTCTCAACCATTCCTGTGTGCGAGTAATGTTGTCAGGAATGGCGGGGACCTACAGTTTATATGCCGATTCCGAACGGCTAATTTGAGAAAGCACTTTTTCATGACAAGAGTTACTCTTGGAGAATTTGTCAATTCCTCGCAAGAGGCAGTACCCGTGAAAAGACTTTAGATGGCATAGGCAGGGATCGAACCCAAGACCTCTGGCATGACAGTCCAACGCACTAACCATCGTGCCACGGGTACTACTCTCTTATACAATGCTTTAAATGAAATAAAATACAAAACAATACAAAAAAGCTAAAACACAATAAAAAACTAACTGTCTAATGGCTGAATCACAAACACGCTTCAGCTTCGGCTCCACCTCACGTTTACGAGTTCAGCCATAGGAACTCAATGCATGTTTTCACAATGCAGCTTAAACCTCACGTTTCGTTTGACAATCGTGAGGAAAAGAACGTTAGGTAACGTAATGTGACGCAAAACGGAAGCTCTAGTTCAATTATCTGAACATTTGCTTTGTCTGACAGCTCAACAGCTGTACAAAAATGTCAACAAACAAAATAAATGCTCTTTGGAGGGATAAATTAATAGAAATGTCATTCAAAGCAACCTCGAAGCATTCCCACCGTAACGCAGACGAAGCCGAAACTGAAGCGTGTTTGTGATTCAGCCATAACTGTCAACTCATAAACAGTCCAATTCCATTGATTTGGATGACTTTTATTTTAATCGATTTTAAAGCCACTAAAAATGCTACATTTGTCTTCTAAAAATTCTTAAAAAGTTTGTAAAATTTTGGAAAAACTAAAATATTGATTTTTCCACAAAAGAAATCACGAGATCGCTAAAAGTTTTAGTTGAAAGAAAATTGAGCACATACAATGTATCGAAAATGTTTGAAAACTATGCTCTCAAGGCCATTTGTAAATGCTTTACAACATATTATACCAACACTTGAACTTACTCCTTCAAACAGTATTCTAATACTTAAAAATTTCTATGTATTCAGAAATTTGATTTTCAGAATATAGAGAATTTCAGAATTTGATTATTTGACTGTCGATACCAAAAATTGCCATTTTTTGTAATTTCGGGAACTTTTTTAAAATGTACGAATATAAGTTATTCATATAAATACTTTTAACAGTACTTCGGAGTACTGAAAAACGCCCAAGGAACTTAATAGATATAGCAAAAGTGTTAAGGTTAGGTTAGGTTGAGGGGCTGACAGTTGATGTCTTTACCGTCACACTTAGATCAGTATAGGTCCATTGTGATACCCGTGAGTATTTCTACTCAAGCTAATAAGAAAAACCTATGTGTTCAGTTAGTTAAGCCATTTAGAGGTTTTGACGAAGTTCCGAATGTGCGTACCTGCCGTACTGGAGAGTTCTCCTAAATCCCCGAAGAAATAGAGAGAATGCGGGACAGTGACACAGAAAGTGCAGAGTGTCTTCATGCACCTGCTCGTCACCGCATCCTCTGCATAGATAATTTGAACTGATTCTCATCTTTTTCATATGATAACCTAACATATTATGTCCGGTGATTATGCTCACAAGAGTTTGAAGTGATTCTTTCCGTTCTTTGTTTGTTAAAACAGGGCCGGATCTTTCTTGTAGTGCCGCAGGTGTCAAGAAGGTTCGACCTTTCATCGGCCTTTATAATTATTCTTTTTGATATATCCTGTTTTAAATAACAGGTAGTGGTGCTAACTAGCTGAGCTTGGCTTACGTCAAGCATTGACCATAATCTTGCTAATTCATCAGCTTTTTCGTTGCCTAGTATATCGCTGTGGCCTGGGACACAGCAGAGTCTAATGTTGTACTGTGCGCCAAGAACCTTAAGCTCTTCGCGGCAGCATGAAAGAGCTCGTGGTATCGCCATCATTGATACCTTTTTAGCAGCTGTTGTCATTGCCAGGACTTCGCTTGGAAGACGCTTCTGTAATTTGGAAGCCTAAGTGATGCGGTTAACTTGAGAGCTTCAGAATAGAAGCCACTACGCAAGTGTTCATTTTATAGCCATCGGTATAGATAGCTATTGACAACTCACTGGAGTATGGTATTTTATCTATCCATTCCTCTCTACTTGGGATGGCAGCCTGGAATGGTTTTAAAAATCAAGTTCGGGTATTTTATAGTCTGTTGTAGTACAATGCCCCATAACTTTATGAAGGATCTGGGCATGTCCTATGGAAATGTTTATCCAGACTTTAGTTTGACTAAGTCTCAGGGCACTTTTGGACGCAGATTCTTGAACAAAGAAGTGTAGGGGAATTAGATTGAGCATAACTTCCAGTCCCGCAGTTGGAGTTGATCTCATTGCTCCCGTAATGGCAGAGCACGCAAGTCTTTGAATTTTTGTCAAAGTTTTTAGTTTCGTGCTCTTTTCTAAAGCTTTCCACCATACCAAATTACCATAGGTTAGTATTGGTCTAATCATTGCCGAATACATCCATCTGATAATTTAAGTGTTTGGTACCCAGGTTTTCCTGAAAATTCTTTTTGAATCTATCTTTGGTGTTCAGGCCCCAGTTTAGTTTTTTTTATTTAAGATCACACCGAGATACTTTGCGTCATCAGAGATTTTGGGAGGGCAGCCTTCAATTGAAGGTATTTTAATATCAGGTATTTTGTGCCTGTTAGTAAATAGCACTAGTTCTTTTTTAGCTGGATTGACTGTCAGCCCACAGTTCCTAGTCCATTTGCTTACCAACGAGAGGGCGTATTCGGTTTGTTCACTGATAGTGGGAAGGGATTTGGATCATCAGCGTAGGCTGTTATCCTTACTCCACTTGATTTCAATTAAGAGACTAGCCGTTCATAAAAAGAACCCAAAGTAGCGGTGAGAGAACTTCTCCCTGAGGAGTGCCCCTGGATGTGGTTACTCTCACCATTTCTTCCGCTACACATTATCCACTGTGTTATTGCCTTTTTGACTTTGGGGTCGTCCAAGGCTTGCTCACTGTTTCGTTTTTTTCGTTCTTCACGTTATTGAAGGCTTCCTCAATACCCAAGAACGTAGCAAGGGTGTATTCCCTGTCATTCAGTGTAAGTGTGTTTAGGTTATTTGATCAATGTAACAATGTAATTAAATTTAGATACTTAAAAAAAAAATTAAAAAAAGTGTAGTACCCGTGCCATGATAGTAAGTGCGTTGGACTGTCATGCGAGGGGTCTTGGGTTCGATCCCTGCCTATGCCACCTAAAGGTTTTTTTTCACGGGTACTGCCTCTTGCGAGAAATTGACAAATTTACCAAGAGTAATTCTTGTCATGAAAAGTGCTTTCTCAAATTTTCCATTCGGATTCGGCTTAAAACTGAAGGTCCCTTCCATCCCTGACAACAGTACTCACACACAAGAATGGTTGAGAGTTGTCAGTCACTAAGCCCTAGTTTCTCAAACGGACTGTTTCGCCACCAAATTTATATATTTTTTTACTTGAAAGGGTACCTATTTGATTTTAGAGAGCTTTGACTGTATTTTTTAGTTCTACTTGAATGACACGTCGCGTTGCCAAGGGAACCACATTCAAAATATATAAATATATTTCAAGTGACACGTTCCAGTTTGAGACATTGTTTAATGGTTTTTTCATGAAATGTATATATACTAACATTAGGTACATAATATATAAAACGTTCGTCTTGTATATCGTTTATAAATCGGAATTGTGCAGTTACAGTTAACCAATAGAGTTTTCCACCGTTGAGTCAGACGATAATGTTGGAAAAAATAAATACAAAATTAAACGTAACACGAACACGATTTTTATTAATGGGTTTACGGATGTAAAAACTATTTATTTAAAAATACTTGTACCTAATTTCACCGCCTCTTCGTTTTTCGAAAGAAACGAAAAAATTGTGTATGTTTTTTAAGGCAAAAGAAAAATAGTTTTAAATTATTTTACTAGTTTATTACTTAATCTAAAGTTATAATGAAAATCTATCTAAAAAAAGGCATTCGGTGTTCAAAAACATTCAAAACTTAATCGTTTTTTTTTATGTCTTTTGTGTTAGGGTAGAAAATAAAACTTTTTCAAAATATAGATTGGTCTTGCTCTTTCAACAAATGAGTCTTGTCTTCATGTCAGACTTGCAGTTTTTTTTGTATACCTAAGGGATACCTTTTTTTAACTTAAGTGAAAAATTATATTCTAATATTTCTGTAGATCATTTTTATTTCAAATGTCATCCAGTGCTATAAACCCGATATCACCGCCATCCAGGAAATACGATGGGATGGGCAGGGCAAAAAGATGATGAAAAACTGTGATATTTGCTATGGTGACTGCTTCCACGAAAACCAATAGCGCTTATTTGGATGCGGCTTGAGCCAGACTTAGGCAAGAAGTCTTGAGCTATAGGTGCTTCAATTGGTGCCTCACTACCATACGTATCAAGGCTAAATTCGGCAACATAAGTCTGATATGCGCGCACTCCCCCACAGAAGAGAAAGACGAAAACACCAAAGTTATATTCTTCGAGCTCTTAGACAAAACATATGAGCAGTGTCCTAGCTACCAAATTAAAATTGTCCTGGGCGATTTTAATTCTAAGCTAGGAAGGGAAAACATCTTTGGTGGAATAATCGGGAAGAACAGCCTGCACGACAACACTTCCGACAACAGGTTCAGGCTAATAGATTTTGCTGCGGGGCGAAACGTCATGGTAGCCAGTACGTATTTTCTACACCTCAACATCAGCAAAAGAACTTGGACTTCTCCAGATCAATCTACCGTCAACCAGATTGACCATATTGCGATCAACGCCAGGCACGCTTAAAGCATTATGGATGCACGAACTTTCCGAGGAGCTAACATCGAATCGGACCACTACCTCATTGTAGCCAAGGTAGAACTTCGAATTTCCAGACCCAAACCCAAAGCAAAACAGGGAGGTGCTGGGAAAAGGTACAACGTCGAACGGCTACAATCGCCAGAGATCCTTTTCCGAACGAGTACCAAGTAACCTCTCTTGAAGTTCTCTGCCGCAAACAAGGAACCCCTGGTTTGATGAAGAATGTCGGCAGCAAATGCAGCCAAACAACAGGCACGCAAAGCGGCACTGCATAAAAGGACGAGAGCTGCTTATGAGCTCTTTGAGCAGAAGAGGCAAGAGGAACGCCGACTTTAAAGACGGAAAAAGAGAACGCATGAGAAGCGTGCGGTCGAAGATGTTGAGAGGTTTAAAAGCAGGAATGAAGTTCGAAAGTTTTATGAACAGGTGAAACGAAATTCACAGGTACATAAACTAGAACCGATGGCTGCAAGGACGAAAGTGAAAACATCATAGTGGAACCGCAGTCAATGCTGAAAATATGGGAGGGCCAATTCTTCAGACTGTATAACGGTGACGACGAACTGAATTCCGCTGTCAGGAAGGATGATCCATTCAACATAGACGACGAAAGCCAACAATCCCATCCTCCCGACTTAGACGAAGTAAAGATTGCCATAACTAAGCTGAAGTGTAATAAAGCCGCTGGAGCGGACAACAAACTGATAGGTCCTTATCAGTGTGGTTTAAGACCGGGAAAGTAAACAGTTGATCAAATATTCACATTACGGCAGATCCTGGAAAAAACCCAAGAACACCAAATTGACACGCACCATCTTTTCATAGATTTCAAGGCCGCATATGCCAGCTTCTACAGGGACGAGCTGTATAGAGCCATGTCTTGTTTTGTAATCCCTGCCAAACTCGTCCGTTTGTGCACGATGACCATGGGGAATTCACGCTGCTCCATAAAGGTTGGAAACAACTTAACAGAACCTTTCGATGTCAAAAAATATTTTAGACAAGGTGATGCGGACCAAGTACTGAGCCATGGGGAATTTCGAAATTGGCAAATAACAACCTAGAAACATCACAATTGACATGAACTTGAAAACATCTATCGGATAAGTAACTCTGAACAATTTTACATAAATACAAAGAAAAGTCGAGCTGTTTTATTTTATACTCTTTTGCGGCACAATACTGACGGTTTATCGTCTTTAACAGAACGTGTTCCTAAGTTATTTCGCTATAATTTGTTTTGTAAAAGTATATATTACCGCCTTTTTTAAAGCGTAAAAGTTTAATTTCTGATATTTTAATGGGATCGCCCTTTAGGTTTTTAGAATTATTGAAATACATTTCCTCAGAAAGCAAAAATTAAATCGTAAAAGTCCTTAAAGATTAGTACTC
>NC_079148.1:122557809-122624698 GCF_945859685.1 Eupeodes corollae
TACAGGGAATTAGGTATTTTACGGTGGAGAAAATAATTAAGGAAAATCGTAGGAACATATTGACGTTGGGATAGAATGTGAGGTAAAAGGTGTATTTTTCTAGAAGTTCTTGAAGTAACACAACAAAAAGGTTTAACAATTGCAACTTGGGAATTTACCTGTAGAACGACTAGCGAATCAAGATTGAATTGACTTAAAAAAGAACAAAAACTTCGAAATAGACAAGATCATGACAATTAGTATTTTGTTACTCTGAAAGTCGATAAAAATATCACTCGGAGAATAATCCCTGGTTGAACAAGATTGTATTTTATATGAATTCCTGAAATTTTTCATCGAAAAGAAAACAAGTATACCTTTTGGAATTTAAGATGGATGAAGATAAGGTTTTAGTTGGAAGTCATAGGTGCGTTGTTTAAGTCACTGCAAAGCGCTACTGTTTTCGTATTTATTTTATTTTGAAATAAGGAAGAGAATAAAAGTACTGCCACAGCTATAGGTGTAACATTCAGAAATTAAAAATGTTGCAAACTTGTTGCATATTTATTGTTTTTCATGTTCAATTTGTTGTCTTAACAATAGCTTTAAAATAAAGATGATTCATCATAAAGTGTCTCGTAAATATACAAAAAAAACTTGCTGTCACTTTGACGCTTTTTATCTAGCCACTTTTTGTTATGCGTTTTTAAAACAATTTTTATTAATATCGTCGGCTTTGTAAACAGACTCCACCTTTTAGAAAAAAATGAGTTTTGAATGCTTACTTACTTAAGGTGGAGCTACAGTCCGCGGCGGACCTGGGCCTCAACCAACATGCGTCTCCAGCCAGCTCGGTCCCTAGCTAGCTGTCTCCAGTTTCGCACAGTAAGTTGGTTGAGGTCCTCTCCCACCTGGGTTAACCACCTGTGTAGCGGTCTAACTCTACTGCACCGTCCCTCGGGATTGGATTCGAAGACCTTCCGGGCTGGAGCGTTGATGTCTATTCGTTTTACATGACCCAGCCATCTAAGTCGTTGGACTTCAATACTTAACTACCTCAAAGTCATAGCTGTCCATGGTAACGTTTTGTCCAAGACGTCGTCGTTCAGTGTCCTTTTTTGATGACAGCATATACTTGGTCTTGCCCTCATTGACCACTAAACCCATCTTCTTCGCTTCAGTTGCAATGCTCAAAAACACTCCACTGACATCACGCTTTGATCTTCCAATTATGTTAATATCATCTGCGTATCCGAGTAACCGGATGGACCTTTGGAAGATTGTGCCTCTAGTGTTAACGGTTGAGTTTTGCACAATTCTTTCCAGAACGATGTTGAAGAAGTCGCATGACAGTGCATCGCCTTGTCTAAAACCTTTTTTGACATCAAATGCATTGGTTAGATCTTTTCCAACCTTGATAGAGCAGCGTGCACTCTCCATCATCATTCTGCACAAACGGATAAGTTTGACAGGGATGCCAAAACGAGACATTGCTCTGTAGAGCTCCTTCCTAGATGCTGTCATACGCGGCTTTAAAATCGATAAAGAGATGTTGGGTATCGATTTAAAGCTCCTGGGTTTTTTCCAAGATCTGCAGTAGAGTGAATATTTGGTCGATAGTGGACTTTCCTGGTCTAAAGCCCCACTGATAAAGACCTATATCAATTTGCTAACGAAGGCCTCAGGTGTTCACATAATACGGCAGAGAGGATCTTATATGCAATGTTGAGAAGACGGATGCCTCTGTAGTTAGCGCAATTTAGAGGATCTCGTTTCCTATGTATCGGGCATACTATGCTGAGATTCCACTCATGGGGCATGCTTTCTTCCCACCATATTTTGCAGATGAGTTGGTGCATGCTCCGTACCAAGTCATCGCCTGCTGCTTTGAATAGTGCGGCAGTGACGCCGTCAGCTACAGCAGCTTTGTTTGACTTAAGTTTAAATATAGCTATCTTCACTTCGCCGAGGTTGAGTGGTTCTAGCTCCAGTTATATAATTTGGAGAAGTGATCTTTCCATATTCTCAACATCGACTGCGGTTCTACTACGATGTTCCCCTTACAGGCTTCGGTTCGTGGCTGGTACCCTTGGGAGGTTTTTTTTACCTTTTGGTAAAATTTACGAACCTCATTCCTGTTGTGACATCCCTCTATCTCCTCGATCGCGAGCTTCTCATGCTCTCTTTTTTTCAATCTAAGAAGCCGGTGTTCTGCTCTCCTCTTCTGCTCGAAGAGCTCGCGAGCAGCTCTAGTTCTTTTATGCAGCGCAGTTCTGTATGCCTCTTGTTTCGCTGCGTGCGCTTGCCGGCATTCTACGTCACACCAGGAGTTTCGCTGTATTGGCCGTGTGAAACCTAGCACTTCAGAGGCGGCATCTCTGATGGCTGCAATGTTGCCACTGGTTTTCAATGCTTAAGGCAGGCAGCATAGGACTCCTTAAGAGGTTATTAGAGACTCGATCGGAAAAGGACATGGCAGTCTCTTGCGATTGTAGCCGTCTTACGTCGAATCTTCCCATAGTACTTCCTTGTTTTGGCTTGGATCTTGATATCCGTAGACGTACCTTGGCTGTAACGAGGTAGTGGTCCGGGTCAATGTTGGCTTCTCGGAATGTTCTGATGTCCTTGATACTGGAGAAGTGTCGTGCGTCGATCGCAATGTGGTCATTCTGGTTGACCCCTTGTGGATATTGAGATGCGTGAATTGCGTACTAGCTACCAGAACGTCTCGCCCCGCAGCGAAATCGACCAGCCTGAATCCGTTGTCGGAGGTGTCACCAAAGATGTCTTCTCTTACTTTTCATTAAAATCTCCTAAGACAATTTTAATCTAATAGCCAGGGCACTGCTCATATGTCTTGTCCAACAGCTCGAAGAATATGTCTTTGGTGTCTTCATCTTTCTCCTCTGTTGGGGCATGTGCTCATATTAGGCTTATGTTGGCGAATTTAGTCTTGATGCGGATTGTCGTGATGCGCTCCCTCACACTGTTGAAACTCAAGACTTTTTGACTGAGCCTAGTTCCAACAACAATTCCACACCCAAGTAGACGCTGTCTATGTTCTCGGTAGCAGTCGTCGTAGTATACATCGCAGTCTTTTAGTTTACGTTTGCCGGTCCATCCCATCGCACTTCTTGGATGGCGGTAATATCTGCCTTGCAACAGTTTACGGCTTCCGCTAATTGTTCGGCTGCACGTGTTATGTTAAGGGACCTAACATTCCACGTATACACATCCTATAAGGTGTTCACTAAGTAGTTCAACCTTACTGGAACTGTAGACGCCACCGTTTATTCCATCTCGAGAATTCGTCCGCTGCCACCTGGATAAGGAGTGGTGCCTTAGTGGAAACACCTCTTTCCCTTCTCTCGTATGCTGCCCCCAACAGCATTCCTCTGGGGTTGGAACCCAATCTAGAGTTGAGGTTCTATAGGCACCCGATGTTCACCGCGGGGAGGTGAGAGTAGGAGTTGATATACAGAGGTGGTTTTTTGAGAAAAACCTGTGGACGCTTGTGTCCTCTTGAATGCACATGTCTACCATTTGAACACCCAATAACTCATCTGTCATCACTAATATCTCACAGCCCAAGTTTAAAAACCGTGTTTATTCCAGCGCATATTGGTATCAATGGGAACGAATCACCCGACCCCGCAGCAAAGAATATTTCAAGGAACTCCAACGTCACTATATCCCCATACCAACCCAGCAAAAATGACTTAGAAAAACTATTAAAAACACACTGGAACCAAAAGCGACTTGAGCTATGGGCCGAGTACCAACACCATTACTCTGTAATCAACCCTAATGGTGTTCCTCAACTTTACCCAACTAACCCCACAACAAAAATGAAACACACGCTTGACTCATAAACACCTCTTTACCAAAGATCCTCCTCCAACGTGCCATTTTTACTCTATTAACACAAGACTAACAATTCAACGCCTAACTTGTGATTGCAATTACATAAAAACCTATGTATTAAATATTTTAAAAATAACCTTGTAAACATTCTCAAAGTTCCTTCAGAACACAACATTAAAAATATATTTAAGCTTTTAATAAAACTTGAACTAGACAGCGAAATGTAATACTATTCCCTATTTTTGTTAATTTGGGGTGGTCAAGGGTTTCCGTATCGTAGGTTGTTAACCTGTTTTATGGATGCAACTGACCGCCCCCAAATTATTTATTATATCATAAAATGTAACTACGAAAACATATATAAGTCACAGCAGAAAGCCTAGTATGCTCCCGTTGTATTTTTTGTATATTATTCTTAACATTTATGTAAGTTTAATAAAATAATAATAATAATAATATTTGCAAAACAACGTTTGATCTTTTTTGCGGTATGTGTAAATAAAGAAAATGGATTTCAAAGCCGTACTGACGCATCAAAATCTTCTTAAATAAAAACCATATAAAATTGTATTTTAGGTCCAAAAATTGGATCAATTAAATACAATAACTTCGAATAAAATAAAAACATGAATTATAAGCAAAAATGATTTCTCTTAAATCCAAAAAAAAAAATAAGTAAGCAATAAAGTAAAAAGGATACTTCTCTATTTCAAGCTGGTATAAAAATATTAACAATACACATAAAATACAAAGTATCTAATGTTAAAATAAAATGGAACTCAAAATATAAAAATCGAACTACCCCAAGTAAACCTAATTAGCTATACCACAAGATGAAAGCTTATAAATTCTGATTAGACCAAAATATTTGCTGTATCGTTTATAATAAGATAAAAATCAAAAAAACCACTGACTCGACTATATTTTTATTTACCACCAAAATCAACTCAACTTCTTTACAATACGAGCAAAAATATGTGCACAAAAGTTTTAATTAAATGTGAAATGATAAACAGTCCACATCCAAAACGAAGGCCAATAGGCTATAGAACAAAAATAAAAATAAAAAAAAACAAAAATAAAAATCAATGCTCTCTAATCCAATAATAAACAACACAGTCACACATAAATTATTGAATTGTTTTGTTTTGTTCCAATTTTATTTTTATTAACATCATTATCAGTTTGTATCAGGACGAAATTAATATAATTAAATACCATGGCACAAATAGCTGAAGAGTTGCCACAATGGATTCCCCCCAGAGTGGGGTTTTATACAGAGCTCTATCTGTTTTATCCAATATCGAATACTGTGCGTTCATCGTCCTTGTTCGCTCTCGTCCTGTCGTCACACCACCCAGCACCGCATCACCGCATCACTCGCTGTCTACTGAGACCTTACCCACTTTAATTCATTAAATTGTCGCCCGGTTGTCTCTATCTAGATCGATGGTTGTCGTCCGATAAAAGTATATTACAAATTACTTCTCTAATTATCCATTGTCCTCACATGGTTGTACACAGCACGAACATCCCTAAAGGACAACGCCCATTCACATATAGGACACATGGGGGAAGAGACAACAAGGTAATCCAACTTCTGTATAAGTCACTTGGCATTTCTTGGATATTTAATCAAAGAAAATACAAATAAACAAGCGGAAAAAACACAGCCTCACATTAGCCAGTATATATATTTAATCTACACTGAAAAAAAAAAGAGTGGATCATTTTTTGAATAAAGTTTTGGGTTAGAGAAAAAGTGGACAATGAATAAATGTTGTGGCCAAATATACCAAACTGGAAACAAGCTTAAGAATAAATAGGGTTTTAAAATTACTAAAGGTTTTTATTTGGAAAAGTTTACTATTTGGGCATGTTACTTTTGAAGCGTCATATTTTGACATTTGCAAAATAAAAACGAGCAATTACTTGAAACAGTAAGAAATGCGCGTCAACAAAGCATTTAAGTTATTAAAAATTCAGTACAAAAATGGTAAAAATTCTATGGTCCCAGTTCACAGATCTGAAAGAACAATTTAAGGACAGTGTAAATTTTCAAAATTGGCTACTGACATATTTTTTCTTTGATATTAAACCCAAAGGATGGAAATCGTGAGGACATACAACCGCAAATGTTAGAATTAGCTGTGAAGGGAGTTTAACCGTAGCCGTATATTTTAACTTATTTAATAGGTTAACTCAAACAAATAAAAAAATGTCTGAAGGCTAAACGGGTAAGTTTGCATTAGTGTTTACATTAGTTAACATAAGACTGATAATATTATGTATTAAAAATGTCATGCGTTTTATTTTGACCTCAAGCAGTTACAATACGTAGCTGTTATCTATTGCTTTTAAAAATTTACGATCTTTAGTGAACTTAATTTCCGACGTCATATTTACCTCCTGTTCCAATTGTAGACACGTGCATTAAAGAGGACACGAGCGTCCACAGGTCTTTCTCAAAACCCACCTCTGTCTATCAAAACCTGCCTAGTACCTCAACTGGAGATTGGGTTCTAACGACAGTGTAAAGTTGTTGAAAGCAGCAATCAAGTAAGGGGAGAAGCTGTTTCCACTAAGGCACCTCTCCTTATCGAGGCGGCAGCAGACGAATTCTCGAGATGGAATCAACGGGGGGTCTACAGTTCCAGTAAGGCTGAACTACTTAGTGAACACCTTATAGGGCTTTTTCGACATATTCGGAGCCCAAACTTGTAAGGAGCGGTTTAACCGGCTCCCCGTCCTTGGATTTATACTAAGGATCTGGCCCTCCAGGTTGGGGGATGTGCCGTCGGGGTAAAATATACCTTTAGTTAAGAAGCACCAACAATCCTCGGATACCGACGGATTCACTGTTGACAACCCACTAAAACGAAATAAGGACAACAAACTTCGGATCTGTACGTGGTGTTAGGTCCCTTAAAAGACCACATGCAGCCGAACAATTAGCGGAAGCCCTAAACTGCTCCAAGGCAGATATTACAGCCATCCAAGAAGTGCGATGGGATGGACCGGTCAAACGTAAACTAAAAGACTGCGATATCAGCTACGGCGACTGCTACCGAGAACAAATACAGCGTCTATTTGGGTGTGGATTTGTTGTTGGAACTAGACTCAGGCAAAAAGTCTTGAGTTTCAACAGTGTGAGCGAACGCATCACGACAATCCGCATCAAGGCTAAATTCACCAACATAAGCCTCATATGAGCGCATGCCCCAACAGAGGAGAAAGATGAAGACAATAAAGACATATTCTTCGAACTCTTGGACAAGACATATGAGCAGTGCTCTGGCTATGACATTAAAATTGTCTTAGGAGATTTTAATGCCAAGCTAGGAATAGAAGAAGTCTTTGGTGGCACAATCGGGAGATACAGCCTGCACGACACTACTTCCGACAACGGAGACGTTCAGGTAGCTAGTAAGCAGTTCCCACATCACAATATCCACAAGGGGACATGGAAATATCCTGATCAATCAACCGTCAACCAGATTGAACACATTGCGATTGACGCACGACACTTCTCCAGTATACAGGATATCCGAACATTTCGAGGGGCCATCATTGACTCGGACCACTACCTCGTTGTAGCCAAGGTACGTCTACGGATATCCCGATCCAAGCCAAAACAAGGAAGTACTGTGAGATGATTCGACGTTAGACGGCAACAATCGCAGGAGACTGCCATGTCCTTTTCCGATCGAGTTTCTAGTAACCTCTTAAGGAGTCCTATGCTGCCTGAATTAAGCATTAAAAACCAGTGGCAACATTGCCTTGCAGCCATCATGCTGCCTCTGGAGTGCTAGGTTTCACACGGCCACCACAGCGAAACCCCTGGTTTGACGACGAATGACGGCAAGCACACGAAGCGAAACAGCAGGCATACAAAACGGATGTCACAACATAAATGAGGTGCGTAAATTTTACCAAAAGGTAAAAAAAACCTCCCAAGGGTACCAGCCACGAACCGAAGCCTGTAAGGACGATCAGGGAAAATCGTAGTAGAACTGCAGTCGATGATGAGAATATGAAAAGATCACTTCTCCAAATTATATAAGGGCGATGACGAACCGAATTCCGCTGTAAGGGAGATAGAACCACTCAACATTAGCGACGCAGATCAACAATTCCGCCTACCTGACCTCGAAGAAGTGAAGATAGCTATATCTTAACTGTAGTCAAACAAAGCTGCTGGGGCTGACGGCATCGCTGTCGAACTATTCAAAGCAGCAGGCGATGACTTGGTAGGAACCATGCACCAACTCATCTGCCCGATGAGTAGAATCTCAGAGATCCTCTCTGCCGTATTATGTAAACGTCTGAAGCCATTCGTCAACAACCTGATTGGTCCTTATCAGTGTGGCTTCAGACCAGGAAATTACACTATCGACCAAATATTCACACTAAGGCAGATCTTGTAAGAACTCAGGAGCTTTAAATCGATACCCTCCATTTCTTCAGCATGTATAGGGAAGAGCTCTACAGAGCAATGTCTTGTTTTGGCATCCCTGTCAAACTTATCCGTTTGTGCAGAATGACGCTGAAGAGTGCACGCTGCTCTATCAAGGTCGGCAAAGATGTCACCGATGCATTTGATGTCAAAAAAGGTTTTAGACAAGGCGATGCACTATCATGCGACTTCTTCAACATCGTTCTGGAAAGAATTGTGCAAAACTCAACCGTCAACACTAGAGTCACAATCTTCCAAAGGTCCATCCAATTACTCGGATACGCAGATGATATTGACATAATTGGAAGATCAAAGCGTGTAGTAAGTGGAGCGTATTTGAGCATTTTGACGGAAGCGGAGAAGATTGGTGTAGTTAATGAGGTTAATGAGGGCAAGACCAATTATATGCTGTCATCAAAAAAGGACATTACAACAACCACTTCTTGGACAAAACTTCAACATGGACAGCTATAACTTTGAGGTAAATAAGGGCTTTGTCTACATAGGCACCGCTATATAAACTCAGGCAACGACACCAGCGCGTGCCGAAATCAAACGAAGAATTACTCTTGCAAAACGCTGCTTCTTTAGACTTTGGAGGTAATTAAGAAGTAAAGTCTTCTCTCGAGCATCTATAATCACCATCTATAAGACACTCATCATCCCAGTTATCATTTATGGTGCCTGGACCTTGTCAACGAAAAATGAAAACGTCTTAGAAAAAATTCTTCGGCTGATTTTTGGTCCCTTCTGCATAGGCTGTACAGTGACACTGAACATCACCGCTCCAACCCGGAAATGTTTCGAATTGAATCCAGAGGGACGACAGTGGTGCACGTAGATGGGTCAAGACCTCAACCAACTTTTGTGTGCGAAACTGAAGATAGATAGCTATGGACCAATCTGCTTTAGAAGCATGTTGGTTGAGCCCAGGCCCGCCCAGAATGTAGTTCCTCCTTACTTAAGGAAGTAAGTTATTCTCCTAAACTTTTGTAAATTTTGTGTTTGCAAAGATCTTACAATTCAATTAATAATTGTTATTTGAAGATTTTTCTTTCAGTGTTGGCGAGAGTTGGCTTACGTACGTGTGACTAGTTCATACGTATTTAAAACAAAAGATGAAACTAGGTTCAAAATGATCAAAACCACATTAAGAAAATTAATACAGAACAAAAACGTGCTTATTCTTTTCGCTATTCAAGACGCATCCGTACCGACCAACATGTATATCACTAAAGTGAAATTGACAAGGACAAACGGTAAGTTGAAAAACTTAAAAAGCTATCAAGAGTCAAAGTGAATTCCTAATGATTCAAGGAATCTGCGCTTTATTTTCACCGTTCACCGTTCGCATTTAACATTTATTCATCAGCGTAAAAGACCTCTTATCGTTTTAACGAAGTGTACCTCTAGTGTACACGTAGCCTATCGGCTATACCTACATACTGAATGAATGTAGAATATCCTTTAGACTCATATATGTATTGTATACGTATACAACATTCTTGTGGTTTTCAGTTGTAGATTATGCAGCCTTGGTTTCAGTTTCAGACAAGAGTAGAAAAGGTCTGTATGATGGTCAGAGAGTTACCATTCCAATGGTGCATGGTTTATTCCGTTTGAATGAAAATGCATGGCCGACTACAATCGGCATCAAGAGGATTGTATGACATCCGCTTTTACCTACCGACTGATCTTAGTGTCTTTATACCACTAGTACCGTTACCAACCTACCTATGGCTGTTGAATCCTTTGAAAGCCTTGAATTTTATCTACCTTCCTCTAGCTACAGGACTTCTGGGTAAATGTATACTAGATATAGTCATTCCTGTGTGAAAATTCAGTGTGCAAACCAAGAGAATGCGTTGAAATTCCATTAACTTAAGACCACACACAGACCATCATGAATGCCAAAAGAGAGTGGATATTGCGCGAGCCACAAACATCACACAAAAGCAAACTTGTGCTCTGCCGTTGTGAGGGAGTTAAGCTTTTATTCCCAGAAGTGGATGAGTCCAACAAAAAAAAAATCAAACAAATAAAAAAAGGCAATGAAGGTAGGGTCATTTATATTTCACGTCCGTTGCCAAAATGGACATAAATATTACATCATTCACCGCAATCCGTCACCGTATACCATATAAAGTTAATGATTTTTGGTTTTTGTTTGTGAATCAGAAAGTTAAGAAAATAAAAGTCAATGGCGCAAAATTTTAAACAACCTATTATTAAGGCCTTAGCACGATACTAGTTAACAATTTACTATATACATAGTAATCTACTAACTTTTCACTAATTTTAAACACTTTTTATTGTTTTGCTAACTAGTATCATGCTAAAACCATTTTATTAAAAAAAAAAAAACATGAACACATCTAAATAATGACAGATTGTGGAGCAAACAAAACAAACATACCTTAATATTTTTGCAAATGTCAAAGTGACAACATTGAATTTGTATTTTCTTTTTTCATTTTGTTTTCATAGCTCGCCGTGGTTTATTTATTTATTTATATTTTTTCGTTTTTCGGAATTAACTTGCAATTTATAAAAGATTGAAATAAAATAACAAGATGTTGCGATTGGCATTAACTGTGCCTTTGAGGCTTACACAACAAATTAAATCCGAACTTCAAAACAATGCTGGCTTTGTGAAGAAACAATTTGTCCGTGAATTCTCTCGGGATTCACGTCCCGGAGTCACTAGAAGTCGTCTACAGCAAGGACAAACATTGAAAGAGAAGTTGATGGGACCTCCAGGAGCAAATGGTAAGAAACATAACATCACAACATAAGAATTCGATGGGGAATATAGACATTTTTTTCTCGTTTAAAGCTTATTCTATTGGTAAAAATGCTGCAGCTGTAGGCATGGGTGCACTCTGCTATTATGGTGTCGGTCTAGGAAGTCCCACTAACATCCAACACAATTCAATGTACATTCAGTCACGAATCATCCCTAAAAATACCAATTTCCTAACTTGAATGTTGGTTAGAGACAAAATTCACACTACCTACGGATACTTCGGAGCCTCTGTGGCATTGACAGCTGCAAGTGCTGTTGCAGTGTTCAGAACACCAAGACTCTTGAAAACATTTTAAATTAATTTACTTTTTATGATATGTATAAATAAATTTTATTTCACAATTTATCAATTTTAAAACACTGTCACATTTGAGAAAAATGACAAGAAAAATCTGTATGACATAGATTTAATACGATACTAAAAAGATAAAGTAGCCATTTGGTGATTTTAACTTTAGTAAAATGTTAAGAAGATAGTACGATACTAAACTCGTTTAAAATTATCAAAATCCTTTTTTTAACCTAGTATCATACTAAAAATGATTTAACATCGTACTAAATCGTCTAAAATTTTGCGCCAATGTCTTCTAACCTTTTTTCTTGTTTAAGAAGTCATTTCGAAAATAATGGAGAGCATGTAGAATTAACTTATTTATTTCGAAATTGAAATGGCTTATAGTCCAGATTTTGACAGAAGAATGTTTTTGGAAAATAAAATAGTCTATAAAACAGACGACTTTGAATACATTTTAAGAAGTCAGCAATAAACGTCCCTTGAATTTTTCAAAGGGTTCTCTTGGAAATAAAAAAATGGCACTAGGAATGGAACAGCTATTTAAACTCAATTAAGCTGAGTTCCATCAAGGTTTTGGTAAATGCATAGCCAATCACTCAATTAGTCAGTGTACTAATCAGTCAATCAGTACGTCAACTAGTCAGTGAATAAGTAAATTAGTTAACCATTCATTCAGTCATTCAATTGACTTATTTAATAAGGTCAAACAGTTCTGGCTCGGAACTCTATTTTGTGTACGAAGGTAATACTTACCCCAGAAATCTAACTGAATTCTCTAAAAAAAATCAATGGATATGTTTTTGGATTGGTTGGCTTTTCGAATGTTCAAATATTTTTACCTTCTTTTTGGACGTTATTGAAAAGTCGATTGTCGATTAGGAAATTCTATGTTTTATAGTCCTCAGATTGAAGCATGTACATAGCTTTTAGAAAAATGTAATCTTTGAACAAAAAATGGACAAAAATTCTTTAAAATTGAAGCCTTCGGACAAAAATTTTCTAAATTTCAATTATTGATAACTTGTTTTAAATTTTTCAATTAAGGGTTTTTTGTAAATCAAAAAATATCTGAAAAAAATATTGGTCACCTCGAAAAATTTAAGAACAATTTTTTGCAACGAAGAATAATGTAAATTTTTGAAGAAAATGGAATGAACTCCGTTTCGCCACCAGATGGCTTCGTTTGTTTGTACTATTTTGTTTGGGGATTCGCCAAATCCTTTGATAAGGAAAAATTTTAATTCATTTCACATCATTAAAGAATTCATTTCGATTAAAAAAATGTAGTGTAATTTAATTGAACTTCTCTAAATAAAAATAGAAGTTAATCCAAAATAAATACTGAATCGAAGCGTTATACTTGACCCCAAATTATCAGTTTCATTAAAGTGCTCTTTGGTAAACCACATTTTTTATTTTTTGGTCTGAGGTTAACTCAACGTTCCTCCCCAGTGGAAAGTTGTTGGGGCAGCAAACGAGAGAGGGGGGAAAGGTATTTCCACCAATGCACCTCTCCTTATCCAGACGGCAGCGGACGAATTCTCCATATGGAATCAACGGTGGCGTCTACAGTTCCAGTAAGGTTGAACTACTTAGTGAACACCTTATAGGGCTTCTTCGATATATTCGGAGCCCAGGCCTATAAGGAGCGGTTTTATTCGGCTCCCTGTCCTTGGATTTATACTTATGATCTGGCCCTCCAGGTTGGGGATTGTGCCGTCGGGGTGACTTACTGGCCACGTAAAAGCTTTCATAGTTGCGAAGCACCAACAAGCCTCGGATACGGACGGATTTACTGTTGACAACCAACGCAAACGGATAAAGGACAACGGACTTCAGATATGCACGTGGAATGTTAGGTCCCTTAACAGACCACGTGCGGCCGAAGAATTAGTCTGCTATAAAGCAGACATCACAAATACATCAGGAAATACGCGCAGAAAGAGGACGAAAAACTGCGATATTTACTTTGGTGACTGCTACCACGAAAACCAACAGCGCTTATGTGGATGCGACTTCGTGATTAGAGCCAGACTTAGGCAAGAAGTCTTGAGCTATAGGTGCATCAATGGGTGCCTCATGACCATACGCATCAAGACTAAATTCGGCAACATTAGCCTGATATGCGCGCACGCCCTCACAGAAGAGAAAGACGACAACACCAAAGATATGTCGAGCTTTTAGACAAAACATATGAGCAGTGTCCTAGCTACGATATTAAAATTGTTCTGAGCGATTTTAATGCCAAGCTACGAAGGGAATACATCTATGGTGGAATAATCGGGAAGAACAGCCTGCACGACAACACTTCCGACAACGGATTCAAGCTCATAGATTTTGCTGAGGAGCGAAACGTCATGGAAGCCAGTAGGTACGCGTTTTTCACACTTTAACGTCCACAAAAGACACGCTTCCAGGATCATGGATGTACGATTTTTCCGAGGAGCTAACATCGACACGGACCACTAAAGTCATGGTAGCCAAGGTAGCACTTCGGATTTCCAGACCCAAGGCAAAACAGGGGGGTGCTGGGAGAAGGTACAACGTCGAACGGCTACAATCCCCAGAGATCGCCATATCCTTTTCCGACCGAGTTACAAGTAACCTCTCTCGAAGTTCTCTGCCGCCAACACAATGTATCGGAAACCAGTGGCAACATTGCCAATGTGCAATCAGAGAAGTCACCTCTGATGTGCAGGGTTTCAAACAGCCACCAACAAGGAACCCCTGGTTTGATGAGGAATGTCGGCAGGCAAATGCAGCCAAACAACAGGCACGCAAAGCGGCACTGCATAAAAGGACGAGAGCTGCTCATGAGCTCTATGAGCAGAAGAGGCGAAAGGAACTCCGACTTTTCAGAAGGAAAAAGAGAGGGCATGAGAAGCGTGGGGTGGAAAATATTGAGAGGTTAAAAAGCCGAAATGAAGTTCGAAAGATTTATGAACAGGTGAAAAGAAATTCACAGGTACATAAACCTAGAACCTTAGGCTTCAAAGACGAAAGTGGAAATATGAGAGTGAAACCGCATTCAATGCTTAAAATATGGAAGGGCCAATTCTTCAGACTGTATAACGGTGACGACGAACTAAATTTCGCTGTAAGCAGGATAATCGATTCAACATAGACGACGAAAGCCAACAGTTCCGTCGTCCCGACTAAGACGAAGTAAAGATTGACATATCTATAAGCTGAAGTCTAATAAAGCCGCTGGAGCGGATGGCTTGAATGCCGAGCTGTTTAAACCAGCTGGAGATAAGTTGGTTAGGAGCATGCACCAACTTATCTGTAAGATATGATCGGAAGAAAGCATGCCCGATGAATGGAACCTCAGTATTGTTTGCCCGATCCTGAAAAAAGGAGACCCTCTAAACTGCACTAACTCTAAAGGAATCAGTCTTCTTAATATCGCCTATAAAATCTTCTCTGCCGTAATATGTGAACGTCTTAAGGCCATCGTCAACAACCTAATAGGTCCTTATCAGTGTGGTTTTAGACCAGGAAAGTCCACAGTAGATCAAATATTCACATTACGGCAGATCCTGGAAAAAAACCAAGAACACCAAATCGACATCCACTATATTTTCATCAATTTCAAGGCCGCATATGACGGCATCTACAGGGTGAGCTGTATAGAGCCATGTCTAGTTTTGGCATCCCTGCCAAACTTGTCCGTTTGTGCAGGATGACCATTAAGAACTCACGCTGGTCAGAACAGAACCTTTCGATTTCAAAAAAGGTTTTAGACAAAGTGTGCGTTGTCATGTGATTTTCTTAACATAGTGCTTGAAAGAATAGTGCAGAGCTCACACGTCAACACTAGAGGCACTATCTTTCAAAAGTCTGTCCAATTACTATCATAAGCTGATGACATTGACATAATCGGAAGAATTCAGCATGATGTCAATGGGGCTTTTAAATATTGAGGCAGAGGCGGCAAAAATGGGTTCAACGGTTAAAGAGGGCAAAACAAAGTTCATGCTGTCGTCAAAAAAGAACATACAACACCTACGTCTTGGTCAAAACTACGTCTTGGTTTACGTCGACACACGTAACTTTGAGGTAGTCAAGGACTTCGTCTACCTAGGCTCCGCTGTAAACGCAGAAAAAAACACTAGCGCTGAGATCAAACGCAGAATAACTCTTGCTAACCGCTGTTTCCTTGGACTTAGAAAGCAATTGAGTGAAAAAGGCCTCTATCGAAGGACCAAAGTGTTGCTATATAAGACCCTTATCATCCCCGTCCTGCTATACGGTGCAGAAGCATGGACTATGACAAAAGCGGATGAAAGCACCTTGGGTCGGTTCGAGACAAAAGTTCTTCGTTTGATCTACGGTCCCGTATGCATCGAAGGGGAGTATAGGAGAAGAAGGAACGACGAGCTGTACAGCGAAGTAGACTTAGCCAGAAGGGTAAAAGTGCAACGACTAAGATGGCTGGGTCACATAGAGTGCATGGAAACCAATATTTTTGCCCAGAAAGTCTTCGAATCCACACCCACAGGACAGTGCAGTAGAGGAAGACCGCGGCTCAGGTGGCGCGCACAAGTGGAAGGTGGCTTCACCCAACTTGGAGCGCGGAACTAGAGACATCTAGCTAGGGACCGTGCTAGATGGAGAAGTTTGTTGAGTGAGGCTCTAGTTCACACAGGAGTAGGTAAGTAAGTAAGTAAGTATCTCTGACATTTCTAGAGAAACATTTGACTTAAAAAGGTTAACAGAAGTAAGCTTTAGTTTAGAGTAAAGGGCTCTTGAAACGTCAAAAAAATTAAAAATTTTCAATTCCACGAATCGAAACTTTCACAATAATTTTATATGGAAAGTTAAACGGAGTTCACCGTTTTTCTGTTGAAATTTTTCCTGAATTATATAACATTTTTAACATTCGATACAATTTTGAGAGCAGTTTCTAACAAAAGCTAAAAACCTAAAGAAGCATTACTAAAAGTTGATAAACATTGATTTTCGACTCAAATAACTCTTAACTCTTTTTATCGCACATAAAATATTGTTTTCGACATTCAATTTAAATGCAACAGTCCATTTTTTTATAAAATAAACTAAATCCTACAAAAAAGTCTTTAAGAGCATCAAATGTTTTTTGAAAGTCTATAGCCTACATTTTCAGTGCAGTCAAACTTGTTATATCATAAAAGAATTGAATTAGCTCACTTTATGGCAACAAGTGTAATAAACATTTCAAAATCACATTAAATCACATATTCAGATAAATTATCCTCGTGGCTATCAAAATCATTTTATGCCCTTTTGAAATTAATCTTCAATATGTAACATAACGTACTCCTACCGTTTTGCAGTCAGTAGTTATCCTGCTTAAAAGTTTCAATACCAAACTCTATTATACATCTCTGTGTCGCCTAGCGTTATCTCACTCTGATCGTTCATCTCATTTTGAGTTCATTGGTACGTTGACCAGGATCAATGACCTGACTCCTGGTGATTTTGTCATCCGTCATATACAAAGTTTCCTCAATTTCCGTTAATTTTCATCACAAAATATGTATATTTTATATAATTGTGACCATATTCTCGAACCGTGTGACAATTTATCTACTTCCACATCGTTGAACGCTGAATGCTGCCATTGGCGTTGAATTTTCAACGCGCGCGTTCTTTCATTCCATCATCATTGAAACGCCTTTCCCAATCATCAGCCCATACCTCTACGTTACGATGATGTAGCCGAGTCATTATTGTGTGTAGTTTACTGGGAATTCCGTTCAAAATTTCATTCACATCTCAATTTGCCACTAGAACCGAACCATGCCACACTCCAGCATACAGGACGACACATATGTGAGTATAATAATCCCGGAACTATGGACATTTATTTGTTCGGTTAGGTAAATTGGCACGCATTTCATTTTTGTTACACTCTGTCCAAAGGAACAAAATTAATGAAGTGTGCAGTGAGGCGGGTCAGGGGCACTGAAAATGTTCTTTTCATGTTGGTACCTAAATCCCTGACAACTTGATTGGATATTATTTTCCCGAAGGCCCTGACTGTTGCTTAGAATTTTAGAGTTTTGTTGAATATGTGACGTGTGGTTCCACAGGGAGTATACGTCAATAATAAATCAGCTGCTTATATTGGTACCCATCAAAAACTACAATACTCCATCTAGTGAACCTAATAGATCTTGTGGATGATATAGAAACCTACATGATGGCCAACATGGAAGAACTCCAATATACATAAAGGCAGGTATACGCTGGTTGTGTAACGAATGCATCACCCATTAACATCCTAAGCCAAATGTCATGATGCAGGTTCTGGAATTGACCCATGTACCAACCAATCCATCTCAATCTCTCTAGCAACATGGTTTTTGAAGTTTTACATTCAGCTAGTTTCCTTTAGGTACCTACTCATCACCATCATCATCATCATCATGCACAAGCGAGTGATGCTGTCCGTTCTCTGTCGCTCCTCTCGTCGTCGTCATATAGCCATCATCGACAACGCAACCATCATGCAGCATACCTTCATCATCCGGCATCGGATGAAATCCTGTTGAGGGCTGTAAATAATTGATCCATTTCCGCAAACTATTATCCGATCCGATCCTTGTGACGGATGTAGCTGTCCGATTCGTAAAGCGCTCGATGGCAGGCCACCTCCGGAGTAATTTTTGTCCTGGTGGAATAATTCGCGTTGTGGATGATGACACCCCAAAAAAGTAGAAACAAAAAAAAAATTACAAACAAAAATTCAAAAGGATGGCATGCAGCAAAGATATATCCTGTCTGACTTGTATCGGATGCATGAACGTACACATAATGCCCGCCCATAAAGTCGGTACACGATTGTATGAAAGTTGCCGTACATCAATGCACATACACGTACATATGTATATAAAAAGGGTGGGCGTTGGTCGGGTCCTGAATTTTGTCACATTCATCATCCATTGATGTTGTATGCTATACACGACTACAAATGTAAGATACTTGCCGGGATACTTAATAATGTATACTGACTGCTGGTCCTTCTTTAGATGACCATCATATGGCTATACTTATTCCTGCTACTACAAAATCCCCTACCAACGTTTTTGAAATAGTTGGCTTAGAAGTGTTCAGAGGCAAACAACATGACTTCAATTGGCATCTTGATTCAGAACGAGAAGGACTTTTTTCAGGGACTGAAAGAAATTTCAGTTTAATTTTCTATTTTTAACAACTATATAAAAAATACAGTCAAAGCTCTCTTATACAATGCTTTTAAGGAAATAAAATACAAAACAATACAAAAAAAGCTTAAATACAAAAAAAAACTAACTGTCTAATGGCTGAATCACAAACACGCTTCAGCTTCGGCTCCACCTGACGTTTACGAGTTCAGCCATAGGAACTCAATGCATGCTTCCACAATGCAGCTTCAACCTCACGTTTCGTTTGACAATGGTGAGGAAAAGAACGTTATGTAACGTAATGTGACTCCAAACGGAAGCTCTAGTTCAATTATCTGAACATTTGCTTTGTCTGACAGCTCAACAGCTGTACAAAAATGTCAACAAACAAAATATATGCTCTTTGGAGGGATGAAATAATAGAAATGTCAATCAAAGCAACCTCGAAACATTCCCACCGTAACGCAGACGAAGCTGAAGCTGAACCGTGTTTGTGATTCAGCCATAACTGTCAATTCATAAAGATTCAAAGTCCATTGATTTAGATGGCTTTTATTTTAATCGATTTTAATGCCACTGAAAATGCTACATTTGTCTTCTAAAAATTCTTTAAAAGTTTGTAAAATTTTGGAAAAACTAAAATATTTATCACGAGATCGTTAAAAGTTTTAGTTGAAAGAAAATTGAGCACACACAATGTATCGAAAATGTTTGAAGGCCATTTGTAAATGCTTTACAACATATTATACCAACACTTGAACTAACTCCTTCAACCAGTATTCTAATACTTGACAAAAATCTTTATCTTCAGAAATTTGATTATTTGACTGTCGATACCAAAAATTGCAAATTTTTGTAATTTAGGGAACTTTTTTAAAATGTACGATATAAATTAATCATATAAATAATTTTTACAATACTTCGGAGTATTGAAAAACGCCCAAGGAACTTGATAGATATAGCAAAAGTGTTTAGGTTAGGTTAGGTTGAGGGGCTGATAGTTGATGTCTTTACCGTCACACTTAGATCAATACAGATCCATTGTGATACCCGTGAGTATTGATACTCAAGCTAAAGAAAAACCTATGTGTTCAGTTAGTCAAGCCATTTAGAGGCTTTGACGAAGTTCAGAATGTTCGTAACTGGCGCCCTGGAGAGTTCTTCTAAATCCCGGAAGAAATAGAGAGAATGCGGGACAGTGACACAGAAAGTGAAGAGTGTCTTCATGCACCTCCTCGTCAACGCATCTTCTGCATATATCATTTGAACTGATTCTCATCTTTTTCATACGATAACCTAACAGATTATGTCCGGTGATTATGCTCACTAAAGATCGAAGTGATACCTTGTGCACCTGCATAATTCTTTCCATTTTTTGTTTGTTAAAACAGTGCCGGATCTTTCTTGTAGTGCCGCAGATGTCAAGAAGGTTCCACCTTTCATCGGCCTTTATAGTTATTTTGTGGGGGTGCTAACTAGCTGAGCTTGGCTTACGTCAAGCATTGACCCTCTTCTTGCTAATTCATCAGCTTCTTCGTTGCCTAGTATATTGCGGTGGCATGGGACCCAGCAGAGTCTAATGTTGAGCTGTGCGCCTGGAACCTTAAGCTCTTCGTGGCAGCATGAAACAAGCTTTGATTTTACCTTAGTTGCTGTAATCGCTTTTATTGCCACTTGGCTATCAATGTAAAAGGTGATATCAGCTCGTGCTATCGCCATCATTGATACCTTTTTAGCGGCTGTTGTCACTGCCAGGAACCCCGCTTGGAAGATGGTAATGTAGTTTGGAAGCCTAAGCGATGCGGTTAACTTGAGAGCTTCAGAATAGAAGCCACTACGCAAGTGTTCATTTTAGAGCCATCGGTATAGATAGCTATTGACAACTCACTGGAGTATGATATTTTATCTATCCATTCCTCTCTGCTTGGGATGGCAGCCTGGAATGGTTTATGAAAATCAAGTTCGGGTATTTTATAGTCTGTTGTTGTAGAACAATGCCCCATAACTTTATGAAGGATCTGGGCATGTCCTATGGAACTGTTTATCCAGACTTTAGTTTGACTAAGTCTCAAGGCACATTTGGCCCCAAATTCTTAAACAAGGAAGTCTAGGGGAATGAGATTGAGCATAACTTCCAGTCCCGCAGTTGGAGTTGATCTCATTACTCCCGTAATGGCAGGGCACGCAAGTCTTTGAATTTTTGTCAAAGTTTTCAGGTTCGTGCTCTTTTCTAAAGCTTTACACTATACCAAATTACCATAGGTTAGTATTGGTCTAATTATTGCCGAATTTATCCATCTGATAATTTAAGGGTTTGGTCCCCAGGTTTTACCGAAAATTCTATTGTAGGAGTAAAAGGCAATCGATGCCTTTTTGAATCTTTTTTTGGTGTTCAGTTGTAGCACCCGTGCCATGATGGTTGTAGCGTTGGACTGTCATGCGAGAGTTCTTAGGTTTGATCCCTGCCTATGCCACCTAAAGGTTTTTTTCACGGGTACTACCTCTTGCGAGAAATTGTAATTCTCCAAGAGTAATTCTTGTCTTGAAAAGTGCTTTCTCAAATTTGCCATTCGGATTCAGCTTAAAACTGTAGGTCCCTTCCATCCCTGACAACAGTACTCACACGCAAGAATGGTTGAGAGTTGTCAGTCACTAAGCTCTAGTTCTCAAAGAGACTGTTCCGCCACCCAATTTATTTATTTTTTTACTTAAAAAGGTACCTAATTTGATTTTAGAGAGCTTTGACTGTATTTTTTAGTTCTACTTGAATGACACGTCGCGTTGCCAAGGGAACCACATTCAGGAAATATATAAATATATTTCAAGTGACACGTTCCAGTTTGAGACATTGTTTAATGGTTTTTTCATGAAATGTATATATACCAACATTAGGTACCTAATATATAAAACGTTCGTCTTGTATATCGTTTATAAATCGGAATTGTGCAGTTCCAGTTAACCAATAGAGTTTTCCACCGTTGAGTCAGACGATAATGTTGGAAAAAAAATACAAAATTAAACGTAACACGAACACGATTTTTATTAATGGGTTTACGGATGTAAAAACAATTTATTTAAAAATACTTGTACCTAATTTCACCGCCTCATCGTTTTTCGAAAGAAACGAAACAATTGTGTAATGTTTACCTTTTTTAAGGCAAAAGAAAAATAGTTTTAAATTATTTTGATATTTTATTACTAACTCTTAAGTTATAATGAAAATCTATCTAAAATAAAATGCATTCGGTGTTCAAAAATATTCAAAACTTAATCGATAGAAAATAGAACTTTTCCAAAATAAAAACTGGCAAAACTATTGTTAGTCTCATTATAATTTGGTCTTGCTCTTTCAAAAAAAGAGTCTTGTCTTCATGCATGACTTGTATACCTACGGGATACCTTTTTTTAAAAAAAAAAAAAAACCCACCTATGTCTATCAACTCCTACTCTCACCTCCCCGCGGTGAACATGGGGTGCCTAGTACCTCAACTGGAAATTGGGTTCCAACCCCTGTGGAAAGTTGTTGAGGGCAGCAAACGAGAGAGGGGGGAGAGGTGTTTCCACTAAGGCGCCTCTCCCTATCGAGGCGGCAGTGGAGGAATTCTCGAGATGGAATCAACGGTGGCGACTACAGTTCCAGTAAGGTTGAACTACTTAGTGAACACCTTATAGGGCTTCTTCGACATATTAGGAGCCCAGGCCTGCAAAAAGCCGTTTATCCGGCTCCCCATCCTTGGAGTTATACCTGGCAGTCCAGGTTGGGGATTGTGCCGTCGGTTTGACTTCCTGGCCACGTAAAAAATACCTTTAGTTGCGAAGCACCAACAAGCTTCGGATACGGACGGATTCAATCTTGACAACCCACTCAAACGAAATAAGGACAACGAACTTCGGATCTGTACGTGGAATGTTAGCACCCTTTAGTGACCACGTGCAGCCGAACAATGAGCGGAACCCTTAACTGCTGCATGGCAGATATTACCGCCATCCAAGAAAAGCGATATGATGGACCGGGCAAACGCAAACTAAAAGACTGCGATATATACTACGGCGACTGCTACCTAGAACAAATACAGCATCTATTTCGGTGTCGATTTGTTGTTGGAACTATACGCAGGCAAAAAGTCTTGACTTTCAACAGTGTGAGCAAGGGCATCACGACAATCTGTATCACGGCTAAATTCGCGAACATAAGCCTAATATTCTCGCATGCCTCAACATAGGAGAAAAATGAAGACATGTGAGCAGTGCCCTGGTTATGACATTTAAATTATCTTAGAAGTTTTCAACACCAAGCTTGGAAGAGAAGACATCTTTGGTAGCACAATCGGGAGATACAGCCTGCATGACACCACTTCTGACAACAGATTCAAGCTGATCGATTTCGCCTCGGGGCGAGACGTTTTGGAAGCTAGTACGCAATTCACACATCTTAATATCCACAAGGGGACATTTAAATATCCTGATCAATCAGCTCTCAACCAGATTAACCATGTTGCGATCGACGCACATTTTTCCAATATATAGGATGTCCGAACTTTCCGACGAGCCAACATTGGTTCGGACCCTACCTCGTTGTAGCCAAGGTACGGCTACGGATATCCCGGTCCAAGCCAAAACAAGGAAGTACTGTGAGAAGTTTCGACTTCAGACGGCTACAATCGCTAGAGGGTGCCATGTCCTTTTCCGATCGAGTCTCTACTCTCTTATTATGCAACATTGCGTTCAAGCCATCAGAGATGCCGCCTTTGAAGTGCTAGGTTTCACACGGCCACAACAGCAAAGCCCCTGGTTTAACGAAGTGAAGATAGCTATATCTAAATCTAAGTCAAGCAAAGCTGCTGGAACTGATAACATCGCTGCCGAACTATTCAAAGCAGCAGGCGATGGCTTGGTAGGGAGCATGCACCAACTCATCTGCCCGATGAGTGGAATCTCAGCATAGTATGCCCGATACATAAGAAATGAGATCCTCTTAATTGCGCCATCTACAGTTACAGAGGCATTAGTCTCCTTAACATTGCGTATAAGATCCTCTGTGCCGTATTATGTCCACGTCTGAAGCCATTCGTCAACAACCTGATTGGTCAATATCAGTGTGGCTTCAGACCAAATATTCACACTTCGGCAGATCTAGGAAAAAACCCAAGATCTTCAAATCGGTACCCACCATCTCTTTATCGATTTTAAATCCTCCTATGATAGCATCCATAGGGAAGAGCTCTACAGAGCAATGTCTAGTTTTGGCATCCCAACTTCTCCGTTTGTGCAGAATGAGGATGAAGAATGCACGCCGCTCTATCAAGGTCGAAAAAGATCTCACCGATTCATTTGATGTCAAAAAAGTTTTAGACAAGATGATGCACTGTCATGCGACTTCTTCAACATCGTTCTGGAAAGAATTGTGCAAAACTCAACCGTCAACACTATAGGCACAAGATTTGTGTAAATGTTGAGAGAAAATTCATTTGATGCAAATACTGCAGTGTCATCAGCGAAAATAGCTGATTCATATTGCGGTAGACTTGGAAAATCTGAAGTCTAAATATTGTACAAGAAAGGACCAGGAACTGAGCCTTGAGGAACTCCGATATTGACAAATAGCAAACCTAGAAGCATCACAATTGACATGAACTTGATACCATCTATCGGATAAGAAACTCTGACCAATTTTATATAAAATGGAATGGAGTTTATGTGGGCCCTTATTGGATCAAGAATTTCACTGTCAGTTTTCGGGTGACTGGAATGCTTTCTACGTTGATCTTCTTTTATCAAATCATCCGATGCCTTTTTCTTAATAACTGTTTGAACAACTCTTTCTGACATTGAAAATGTGCTTGTCAAAAATTGTTTTCCACACTCGAAATTTGTTTCCATTATTCATTAAGAAAAAGGCATAGTTTTGCTTCCTTGGCTTTTCTTTAGATTCAGATGTGAAACGGTATTCACACTGCAGTGGTTCGATGCAAGAATTTAAGAAATCGCGTTGACGTTGAAAAGAAACGATACTCTAATATTTATTGAAAAGTTCCGTTCTTAAGTTTTCGTCAAATTTTGTTGAGCATGCCAACTATAACAACGATTAGGGCAAGCATTTTCATTAACAAACTAAGTCCTTTTCAAAACATACAATTTTTTGCTACATTTTGCTTCCAACTGTTTCTTTAATAGTAAGTTGGCCACGGAGACTACAGGTTGTAATTCAGTCTTGTCATTACTGGCTATATTTGATGAATCACTGCACCATCTGAACCTTGACCTTCTGCAGGAGAGAAAACACTTTCATCCGCAAAAAAGTCCTCGTATTCCGAATTGGTACTTTCAATTAATTTTTTCTGAGAAACTTTTCTTAAATTCATTTTTTCACTTCTTCTTATCTCATTGAAAAATGTTTGCTCCTTTTCGTTGTCTTCATTATAGCCGGATGCAGAAGTACTTGGTTGAGGTTCGCAATTATCTGACAACTCAGCAACTCTTCTCAAAATACCTTATCCGAAACTCCTTCAAAACAGGGCATATTGCAATGGCTGCAAAGTATTGGAAGATTGGATTTGTGCGATTTTGAAAACAATGCTTATCTTATTAATTAAATTGCCATTAAATAGGTATGTAATGCTTCCAAGGTTGTATTCAAGGCGGCTGTAAAAGCATCTAAACACCAAGGATCTGGCTTCTACTACATTTCTGTCACACAGAACCTTTCCAAGTTTTTCGAGAATGTCGTTGAACTTGAATCTTAGTGAGGACGAGTTTTTATCTTGACTAATCAATAAATTTATACCGCATTCGGTTGCCAGACTCTCCCACTCCACCATCATTGATCTTCGCGTCCGAATCATGTTATTAAGAATGATTTTCATCTCCATAACCTTGACAACATAGCTAAAATGAACGCTCAGAGTGTTCATTATCATAGGTGGTGTCCCTGTTTCTAAATAAAGCATATAGTTTGGGGTATTTTTTGATAGACGAAAAATCCTTTTTAAAAAGTATCGAAGAAATTTCTATTCTGCTTCGAAAGAAAGATAATCCCAGACTTGCGCTCCATATAAAAGAATCGACGCTGCTGTAAAGCGGAATAAACTTTGCTTTGCACTATGTTCCATGTAATTGTTTTTGACGCATCGATCCCATACAGCAGAAACCGCACGTTTTGTTTCGGATAATTTTCCGTCCAGACACCAAGGTATTTGTAGTCTTGCACAGTTTCCACAGCATCTCCATTAAAGGTCCATTTTTGTTTTTCGAGAGTCTGCCCCCTCCTCTTCTAAACACCATTATATTAGATTTTTGTAAGTTTACTACCAGATTCCAGTGTTTGCAGTACCCTCCTAATTTATTCATCATAAGTTGCATTCCAACCACCGTTTTAGCAAAGAAGAGCTGTTCCCCCAACTTGTATTCCAACTCTGACTGTATCCGGTTGAGGAGAGGATATATAATTGATTTTTTAAAGCTGTCGGGAACTGCTGCATGTTCGAAGATTTGGTTAAATTCAATGGGTAACAATGAAATTAAGTCATCTGTTGCGTTTTTGAAGAATTCAAAAGAAATACGGTCATTACCAGTGGCTTTATTCACTTTGGAGTTCGATATGACTTCTTTTAATACCTGAAGCTCAAAAGGAGCGTCTAGAAATTCATCCAGGATTAATGGTTCACCATATTGGAACAGAGGTGAAATTATCTTTGAATTGAGGAGGTTTTTGAAGTGGTTTTTTAAACTTGATGCTTGCTGGCCTAAAGCGATGATATTTCTTCCACCATTAACGTTTTTCACAGCTCTCCAGAAATCAGTTGGACAGCGTGCACTTTTGATGACCTCTATATTTCTTTTCTCAAAAGCCGCCTTTTTCAAGTAACACATTTGTTTGAACTCCCTCTCTCCCTCTCTCTCTCTGCTTATCAGAGAGTTTATATCCACTAGAATATTGGAATTTCTGAGTTTTTCGAGTTCTTCAGTTAAATTCCTTTGGTAGGTGAGTCTATTTTGTCTTTCCAGTGTAGTTTCGGGACAAGGTTTAACTGTCTTGCACTATCAGGAATATCCGCTTCATGCGTCGTAAAAGTGACTTCGAGTGGCAAATGGTCGGAGAAAGTCTTGATTTCTATCTTAAAAAGAATATTATTCCACACACCAGACGTAAAGCAATAGTCAATAACAAAAGAAGATGTACCATTAATAAAAGTAAACTCCCCTTCGTAGTCTCCTGAGCTGCTTCCATTCCATACACGACAGTCGAAGGTATCAGAAAGCTTCAAAATATTTACTCCCTTACTATAGCATACTGCATCCTTAGATTTACGATTTGAATTTATGTTCGGAAATGTGTACTGGTGAAATTATTTTCTGACACGCCAATCCTGCCATTAAAGTGACCTATAAACATCACATTTGACGTATCAGTATCTTGCAGTGTGTCACTAAGTTTTTCAAAATCTCGTTGCCAGTGGTTGCAATTTAAGTACACAGGTATTATATGCATTTATCATTGCCAATTTTAATATCCAGTAAGTACGACTCTCCAGATCTCTTCCAATTAAACTGTACACCCATCAAACTTTTACGATAACCAAACAAATCGACAGAAAACTGCCATAACGTGTACTTACGGCTTTGTTCGACTGAAAATAATGAAACGATTATACAAAAAGTTTGTTGTCAAATGTTAAAACAGTATACAGCTTCAAAACCTACAGCTGCCTTAAAAACGGTAACATCACATAAAATTGGTAAATACTTTGGCTCAACAATGATTTTAAAACTACCTTAGGCTTCTGTTATAAACACAACTTTCTTTTTCTTAAATTTCTGTAAATAATAATAGTTTATCAGAAATCTTATGTGATACTAAAAGAAAATCGATAAATACTTTAACTTTACCCCAATTCACCTTAACCTCATAACAATTTGACTTCACTCATGTTTTCATAATTAAACAAGTTTCTCGCCTTATTTAATGCAAGCCAATTCGTTTTCTATAAAATTCATAAAATTACATGAGCCCACAAATATCTCTTCTCTTATCCTTTAAGCCTCCTTCCCCCCTCCCCTTAACCCACAACAAAAAAAAACTAGAATAAAACTTCATTATCATCATTTACACATTAGAGACTATAAAACTATATCATATAGAAAAGGTAAAAAAAGAGGTTAAAGCTAAACAAAAAACAAACCACCCTCATCAACCTGTATGTACATTGTATACATTTACCTTTTTTATAGATAAATATTACTGTATGTAGAATGAACTTTATATATGCATCATGGCCCCTAAATAAGGAATCCAAAAAGCCAAAGATGTTCTAGACTCTATAGACAGTATAAGAAGGGAAAAGAGTTCTACGAAGACGATGAAAAACTATACGAAAACCATCTTAATTACTTTCAAGCTCAATTAGTTACTCAAATGCCCGATAATCCTTGGAGTGGCACTTAACTGCTTCACCTGGTTCACACAGGGTCTTGCACACGCAGAGTAGAGCAAACAAAACACACTAAAATGACGACCAAGAGTGAGCTCTATATTATAAGAGTAGGTAGGTTTATGTAGGTATGCATTATTCTATAGTATACAGTACAGGAAGTCTTCGTTCTTATATGCCCGTCTTCATCGTAGTTGTAGTCGTCGTCATCATCCTGCTTATTGTCCTTGTGATATACCCACCTACCTTAAGGTATCTATGCGGTACCTTTATGAAGTAAGTCCTTCTTTACCTTCTGTCATATCCCCTTTTGCGTGTATCGTTGTTTTCAAAGTTGCTCCACAACCATTGTATTATATGTTGTGTGTTAATCTCAGAAGTCGTGCATTCTCTCTATTGATATGAATCCAAAGACATCATAGTTCCAAACGATGAAGTTTTATCCTTATAAACGTTTACCTTCGCTTGAAAGCACTGTTTTCCAAAAGAGTTTCCAAACAACCCTTTTTTTGAGTACCCTATATCGAGTTTATCGCACTTAAACTATACAACACACATGTCATGCTCCATGCAACAATACCGCGCAACGTGTCGTCTGTCGTGTGTCGTTTTAGCCAACCGACTTACATTATAGGTAGGTATAGCTTCGTGGATCCCTATGAAAACATAATAATCATATTAAACAAACTTCCAGGGGTTGTGACTGATACACGTGAATCATGAAGCTCAAGCTAAAGCTAAAGTTGATGTCTTCAAGTGTCCCCATATACCTATAAAAGGTATAAGAATGTGGAGCAGAGAAAGTTCCATCTTTTCTTCTTAACACAGAAACACAATCTTCAACAAGCATCGTATGCAAATTTTACCAGAATTTCAATAGACGCTGATAATGGGAGCTATTGCTAGATAGGTTAGGTTAAGTTTGGTTGGGTAGAAGGGAAAGATGCAGACAAAACTTCATCTGTTTCCAACCGACTCTACACTTCAGTCTTCACTCAAAGCTTGAACACTTAAAAGGTGTGATGAAGATTTAACAATAGGGTGTATATATCGCGCATCAATCGCTTTATGATGCATGTCTATTGTCATATCTGTCTGACATATTATATTAGCTCAAGCTCAGCAATGTCTCTGCCCTACTCTGGCATCAAAGATGATGGTTTGGCTTGGTGAGGGAAAAGAATTATGGACTATTACAACGATATGATGAAAGTCAAGAAGTTTAAAGTTTTTCACTAACAAAAGAAAAAAAGAAACTCCCACACTCTTTTTACCTTTGTGTATAGGAAGGGGTAGTTATAACCCCCATTCCATCACAACGATGTCGATTATGACGTTAGTTTATATTGGGATCAAGGTTCCAAGGACTTTTTGCATACCAAGTGAATTTTCTAAGCTAATATCCGTACATACTAAAAAATGGAAAGGGTTAAACTTCAAGAGCTATTTAATAGGTAGATTTGCTATTAACTAAAAATGTAAAACTTTCTATCTCAAGATAGGAAGGTATATCCCACATGAGTATATGCCACAGCATTTACCTACTTCAGCTCGATAACGATGACGATGAAGATGAAGAAGACGAATAAAACAAATTTAAGTTAGGTAAATATACTCGCATACTTGACAAAAAGTTTTTCGTATGCAAAGAAGAGGCTTACTGCCGTATATGTGCTCGTAGGACTATAGGAGGAATATTATGTTTAACAAATGTTGTAGACTTAGCTCTTAATGGCAGGAACTATATAAGAGGTTTGAAAAAACAGTGCTTAAACTTAACTCTTGCACGTCGTCGTTTTCGTCGCCGTTGAGGGTTTAAAGTGAAGGGGAAATTCTTTAGGTTAATTAGTGTTTTATAAGGTAATACCTTTTTTCATTGTACATAAGAATATTTAGCTTTTAAATAATTTTTAACGGTGCAATGATATAGTAAACATGGTGATATCAATCTTCGCGAATAAAATGATTGTAGCCTTGCAGCAAAATTTAACAACGAGAACTTAAAGGTTTGATAAATTCGAAATTTTCAATTTTTTATTTATTTTATACTAGAGCCAGCCACGAAACGAGAAAAGTCGGTCCCTTTAGTCTTTTCATTGATAAATCAGATGTAAATGTTTGCCCCCAAAAACATATTCTTGATGACGTTTGAAAGAAAATGTTACAAAGAGGCTAAAACTAAATGGTCACTTTTTGAGGATGCATTTTGCTTGTTAATATAGCCATTCATCCAAAAATGCGCCTCCTCACTATAGATGATTTTTCGGCTAAAATAGGGATCATCTTCCAGGCGATCTTGTACGGATATTGGCCCGAAGAAAAATTACCCAATTTGAAGTCTGCGAAAGGCCGAGTTCTTGTGCACTACGAGGAAAAGACTTCCTTGGGTTCTACTCTCCTTTTACGGACCCGACTATGCTCTCGGCTGATCTTACGTTCCTAGAACTTTTGGTTGTTGAATGATTGTTTACTGAACCGATCGTCTGAAATTTAGTCAACAAACGTTGAAGAGTCGACTTTAAATGGCCACCAAGTCTACCGTAAAATGGGCGCAATGCTTGCAACGTTTGCGTTAACGAACACTCATTTTGATAATAAAGTTTTATCCTTTGAATCGATTAATTAATCAATCGTTTAAGTATTTGGCATTAACAACTGAATAATAAACAAGAGATTTGACAGATATCACCAAAACAAAATGGCCGCCAATGGGCACCAAAATCTACCCGCGCAAATCGAAAACTCCTTTATAATACTGGTTTGAAGCTGAATACATGTTACTTTCAGTAGGCTTTAGGTGCATGAGTGCATTTTTCAAATTCAACATAATTTATTTCTATTATTATTGCAAGAGTGGTACAGAAATATAATGTAGAAATAAATAAGGTCTATTTTACTATGAAAAACCGGTTTTTATCTTTCGCCAGAGATCTGTCACTCTCCAATAAGCTCATTCTTTAGAGATCACGTGTCAAGTGAATTTCCGTAAAATGAGTGTGTTTTTTGGTACAGTTTTTTATAATAAACGGGTAAGTTCCACAAAGAAGATGATTTTATGGACGTACACAGCCGTAGTACGTCCAATCTTAACATAAGGTTCGATTGTGTGGTGACCTGCTCTTAGCAAAGCCTATAATATTGATAAACTAAAGAAGGTTCAGAGAACAGCTTGCGTGGGTACAACAGGGGCCATGCGTACTTGCCCAGCGGACGCCTTAAACGTTATTTTGGATCTTCTACCAATCGACCTTTTTGTTAAATACATAGTTTCCTGCAGCGCTATTCGGTTGAAGGAATCAAACAGCTGGTTGTCAAAACCTTATGATCACAGACACACTACAAAATTAATGCCCTCAGATATTACCTCGGTAGACACTGACTACTGCACTCCTACTTTGAACCTTAGTAAGGGTTTTAAGGTTATTTTCCCATCAAGAGAAGATTGGAAGGATGACATCGTGTCGATAGGTTTCAACACAACCATCCTTACCGACAGCTCAAAGATGGAGTGTGGAGTTGGTTCTGGGATCTTTTCTGAGTCCCTAAATGTAGGTAAATCCTTTAGGCTTCCTGACTTTGCTAGCATTTTTCAGGCTGAACTGCTGGCATTAAGGGAGGCATGTAAGATACTTAAACAAAACCCAAACCAAAACCAAAATGCTACTATCTTCACAGACATTCATGCAGCTGTCAAAGCCATTAACTCGGCCACATCCTCATCTAAATTAGTCCAGCAATGTCGCGATGAACTTGCGAACCTGAATATTAACCTCGGTGTCACCCTGATCTGGGTTCCGGGCCATAGTGGTATCGTAGGAAATTAACGGGCTGACGAGCTAGCCAGGCAAGAATCGGCCCTTTATAGCTCACTTGCGGAAATGGTTAACATTCTTCTTGGTGCTATAAAGGGTAAAATCTTTTCTATCTACAAAACTGAATCAAACCGAAGGTGGAGCAATTTACCCAACTGCATTATATCTAGGATGATATGGCCCACCTATAATAAAACCCGTACAAACGATCTTCTATGCAGGCCAAGGCAAGACATAGCCAGGATTGTCGCGGTTTGTACCGGACATTGGCCTATAAGAGTTCATGCTAAAAAGTTGGTTATCTCCTACAACACCTTTTGCCGTAGTTGTAGTGACCAAAGAGAAAGTGAAACGATAATCCCTTTCCTCTGCAAATGTCCTGCTTTGGCAAACACTTTCACGAACTTGATGAGCTATCTGAGACAAAGATTAGAGACCTTATATTTTTTCTTAATGCGACAAAATGGCTCCAATATAATCGCTATGAAGCTTCTCTATAAATCTTTCCCTTTCTATCACATGTCAAACGAGTTTTTCGTATCAAAACGGCGCACTACAGCGCTAATTGGACCTCAGGCTAGGTTGCCTTGAGATCGCTATTTCTAGCTACCTACCTATGTATTTATTTCTCTTTAAAGTTTATAATCTTTTTTTTTATCTAGATATAGATATTAGTTAATATGCTCTTTTATTGGTTTTTTTCTAAGAGACCATATATGGATCCTCATGAGTTTGTAGGTTTTTTACTTTCTTTTTGTTAGGACCATATGTGGCCGTATATGCCTTGGTGGCTTAACTGACTGAGTGTTGTAAAAAATGTGTTTTTTACTTGTAGCATGAATTCAAAGATTCTTTATGGCAATAATAATCTTGTCAGTGCTAAGGCTGTCAAAGCGATGACGATCTAGCTTCGGATTCTGGGGATGAATATGTACCTCAGAATGAACATCGAAGAAGTTCAGTGGTAATCCCGGAGACAGATGGCGACTGTTCCGATGACGAACCCGTACCAATTCTTACGAACACAATAAAATCGATATCAAAGAAAGCAAAGTCAGCTAAGGTTAAATGGGTAACGCAACATTTAGACACCTTTGACGGGAAAAATTTTGTAATCTACAGGAATAACGCAGTTACCGAAGTTTATTGAAAGACTGGATTCACCTGCCGATTTTTTTGTATTCCATTTTTCAAATGAGCTTATCAACACCATAGTAGAGCAATGAAATCTTAAATCTAACAAACCAGCAAACATTAGTCAATATAAAATGGAACAATTCATTGGAATGTTAATTTTCAAGTCAATAGTAAAACTACCTTCATCGCGGCACTATTGGAACAAAACTATTGGGCTATCACAAATATATGAAACTATGACATGTAACAGGTTTGAAGCCATGAAAAAAATCTTCACTTTAACGACAACAACAATTTTATTCAATATGGCAATCCAGGACACGGCATGCTTTTTAAGGTGCGACTACTTTTAAACGACATAAGATGTTAGTGGAAATCAAGAAATGGCAATCCCAAAATCTTTTTTGACAATTGGTTCAACACTCCTAAACTCCAGGTTCTTCTTGCGAAAATTGGTCTATTGCCATCAGGTACTGTGCGTTTTAACCGTGTTTCCAATTTAGAAATGCCATCAGAAAAAGGACTTAAGAGAACCGGAAGAGGATTCTACATTGAAAAAGTTGCTCTCATAGAAGGGGTTCAAATAAGTGCTGTCACTTGGTTTGATCACAAGCCAGTTCATATGCTTTCAACATATGTAGAAAGCGAGGCAGCTACCAGCTAAACGGTGATTTTTTAAGAGCTTGAGAACTTTTTAAACAAAAAACGCATAAAATTTGCAAAATCTCATCGATTCTTTATTTGAAACGTTAGATTGGTCCATGACATTTACTTTTTGCGGCTGCGTCTTAGGTGGTACATTCGGAAAGTCCAATTTTGGGTAATTTTTTCGAGCATTTCGGCCGGAATAGCCCGAATTTCTTCGGAAATGTTGTCTTCCAAAGCTGGAATAGTTGCTGGCTTATTTGTGTAGACTTTAGACTTGACGTAGCTCTACAAAAAAAGTCTAAAGGCATCAAATCGCATGATCTTGGTGGCCAACTTACTGGTCCATTCCTTGAGATGAATTGTTCTCCGAAGTTTTCCCTCAAAATGGCCATAGAATCGCGAGCTGTGTGGCGTGTAGCGCCATCTTGTTGAAACCACATGTCAACCAAGTTCAGTTCTTCCATTTTTGGCAACAAAAAGTTTGTTAGCATTGAACGATAGCGATCGCCATTCACCGTAACGTTGCGTCCAACAGCATCTTTGAAAAAATACGGTCCAATGATTCCACCAGCGTACAAACTACACCAAACAGAGCATTTTTCGGGATGCATGGGCAGTTCTTGAACGGCTTCTGGTTGCTCTTCACTCCAAATGCGGCAATTTTGCTTATTTACGTAGCCATTCAACCAGAAATGAGCCTCATCGCTGAACAAAATTTGTCGATAAAAAAGAGGATTTTCTGCCAACTTTTCTAGGGCCCATTCACTGAAAATTCGACGTTGTGGCCGATCGTTTGGCTTCAGTTCTTGCACGAGCTGTATTTTATACGGTTTTACACCAAGATCTTTGCGTAAAATCTTCCATGTGGTCGAATAACACAAACCCAATTGCTGCGAACGGCGACGAATCGACATTTCACGGTCTTCAGCAACACTCTCAGAAACAGACGCAATATTCTCTTCTGTACGCACTGTGCGCATTCGTGTGGTTGGTTTAATGTCCAATAAAGTAAACTGAGTGCGAAACTTGGTCACAATCGCATTAATTGTTTGCTCACTAGGTCGATTATGTAGACCATAAATCGGACGTAAAGCGCGAAACACATTTCGAACCGAAAACTGATTTTGGTAATAAAATTCAATGATTTGCAAGCGTTGCTCGTTAGTCATGCTCATGATGAAATGTCAAAGCATACTGAGCATCTTTCTCTTTGACACCATGTCTGAAATCCCACGTGATCTGTCAAATACTAATGCATGAAAATCCTAACCTTAAAAAAATCACCCTTTAGTTATTTTAAAAAAGAGAATATGTTTAAGGATATTAACTGTCCTCAGGCTATAACAGTTTATAAACAGCATATGGGAGTTGTGGATTTATTGGATTCTGTGCCTAGCTTATAAAGAATTCATTTACGGTCCAAAAAATGGTAAAATAATATTTTTTTCATATGGTGGATATGTGTGTTGTCAATTCTTGGATTCTGTAGAGAAAGAATAATCCAGAATTATATATGGCGCTTTATAAACTTAAGCAAGCAATCTCCGAACACCTATGGAAATCTGGAAAAACTTTAATGGCACGGAAAAGAAGGCGCCCTACAGTTTTGGCTACTGACCAAAGCATAGATGGAACTCCATTTTGAGAAAGTAATTTTAGTCAAAGAAGTCCAGCACCATCCAATTCCGGAACACCAACACGGCTTAAAACACCGACAACAAAACAAGCATGAACCAAGGACTATCCATTGACCTCATTGAGAACTGACAAAGTTGACAACATGCCCGAATGGCAAAAAAAACACAAAAATGCAAGGTCCGTCAACTTAAAACCTACACCAAATTCAGGAAATGTAACGTGTTCTTGTGCTAAAACAATAAGAGGAACTGTATATGGGCTCTTAATTTTTGATTGAAAATGGCCTTAGTGCATGATGACCCCCAGTAGAGGGTTAACCCAAAATGACTATAGGGTGAAATTGACATTATTTGAAAGATTTTAAATATTATTTCACGAATTAAGAATTCATGTACAATTTACTGTATGATAAATCCCACTTGAAAACCCGTTTCCATATCGACGTTGAAGATTTAATTTCAATCAAGAAACCAATACTTTCTTCAGAACAAGTAAAAATAAAGTATATTCCTTTTATGAGTTCTGAAAGCTGCAAAATTATCATGCAACAAATAAGTCTGGAAGTTTGTTATATACGAGCATGTCTATGGTATAAGTAGCTTGTGCTTTTTAAGTCCACCCAAGACCCCAAGCAGAAAATACAAACAAACTCAATCCCATCACCGTAACCTTACAGTCAGACACATCCTTTTAGCCACCGCCGCCTTCTGCCATCGCGCCGGACCACTGCCCCTATATCATGCCATAACAACTAAAGAATACTTAACTGGAAAAATTAATTTTCCCGATCACGAAAATATGATTTCATTTTCGCTGAATGAAAATAAATTGCCAAGGGAATTGGATTTCATATTCTTTTCTTCTCACATTGGCTTCTTGTTGTTTGATTCGATTTATGTACGAATATGCGAGGGAAAAAGAGAAAAACATTGTTTCTGAGAGAGAGAGTGTGTGGAGTGGTGTTTGTAGAATTCGGTTGGCCTTGATTTTGCACATACTTTTGGGTCGAATTGGATAATGCTTAGGGGTCAGAAGTGGAAAACAAGTGATTCCTAACACTGTGAGAAAATATTCAGTGATATAAGAAAAGACTTGCCTTATGGGGATTTTCAAACTATGACAAGTTTTTTTTCGAATATGTTGTTAAGCTTTACCTATCAACATTATCGGATAAACAGGTACTTTAAAAACTGTCGAATTTCTAACTATTTTGAGATTGAGTTAAATTTTGGTGTGGATATCATTGTCAAAGGCTACCAATATCGGAGAAGAAAAATCAATGTATACGTTTTTAATAAATTTGATTTAAAATCATGAAAGTGAAAATAAATTTAAACCACCATAAAAGTGTTCATATTAGAGTTTCACCTCGATGTAATGGTTGGGTTCATCAGAGGATGACCATTACACCTTGTCTTGACGAATATTTTCTCGAATAAATCGAGATTGTAGTACCCGTGGCATGATGGTTATTACGATGGAATGTCATGCCAGAGGTCTTGGGTTCGATCCCTGCCTGTGCTATCTAAAGGCTTTTTCACGGGAACTGCCTCTTGCGAGCAATTGACAAATTCTCTAAGAGTAATTCTTGATATGCAAAAGCGCTTTCTCAAATTAGCCGTTCGAATTCGGCCTTAAACTGTAGGTCCCCTCCATTCCTGACAACAGTACTCGCGCACAGGAATGGTGCCCCTGTTGCGCCACCCAATTTATTTTTATAAATCGAGATTCCATATAATCCGAGTATATATAGTTGGTACAAGTCTTTCAAGAATAAAAATTACAGCTTTTTTATTGCCTTGCTATGGGACTATAGAAGAAGAAATATTTGGCTGTTAACAGTCGAATTGTTGAGCTCTATGTAGCTCGGATTGTATGGAATCTCGATTTTTTCGAGAAAATATGCGTCAAGACAAAGTTTAATGGTTATGATCATCTTCTGATGAGCCCAACCATTACATATGGGTGAAATGCATTTATGAGCACTTTTATGCTGGTTAGTGGTTTATATTTATTTTCGTTTTCAGGAAAAAACAATTTGAATGTTAATAGCAAAATATTTCTTTTTCAATGTATAAGAGTCCGGATTTCAAAACAACATAGTTTATTTCAAGAAATATTAAACCTAACAATGTTCTTTCTAATGAGCTATAATTCCATCCACCTCAAACAATACTCTTAGTTCTATTAATGCTGATATGTTAAATCTTACTTCGGGCTTACTTTTAAGTATAGAGTTTTATTTTTAACCGCACGTCAAGAATGTGGAATGTTTAACCTACTACTGATTTTTCTTTCCGTTTTGTTTTTTGAAAATAAATTTGAAGAAACTGGAAAGTGAAAGTGGGGCTGAAAACCCCAATCTGTCTATTCCTCGTCGTTCTCAGGAATTAGGACTGTCCTACAGCATACATCATCGATATAAAGTTCAGCTCACACAATAACTATAGCCGGCTGACTATTAACAACTTCGTAGATACGTAGAAACGGTTCTTCTGCGGCGAATCACACTCCACATTCGATTTGGGGTTCCTCACGCAATTGAAAAGACTTCATTACATCAACAAAAATCACTATTTGGTGCGGTCTTTGGTCCGGAGGATCAATTGGACCTTACTTCTTGGAAAACAACTGATGATGGAACGGCTATCACCGTCAATGCCGAGCGTTATATCCATAAGGTAACCGACTTTTTTTGCCTGCTATTGAAGAATACGACTTGGAGAATATGTGGTTTCAAGAAGACGGTGTCAAAGACCACACAGCTTGAGCGAATATGGCTTAAAAATGTTAAGGAAAATTTTATAAAAATATAATATTAGGCCGCTTTTTAATAAACTTGAATTTTCGAGGTTGACCAAAACTATTTTTTGACTATCGCTCATCTGCTTAAAACCTTAATTTCATAGTTCAACCACAATCAACAGGTGGACGAAATTGCCGACTTCTTTATCACCTTTATGTCTTCCTCATTTTCCTTCCCCATTGTTTCTTAATATTGTTAGTAGAAAATGCTCTTACTGCAAAAATTATTATCAACAAAATTAAACAAAGCATAAAGTTTTAGTTATTCGTTCTTTACACTTCCTTTAAAGTACTTATTCTTTGTTTGAAGTCAAGCAAACAATAAGAGACGTTTTGTGAAATGCAGTTGTGAGAATTCACCTTTTTTTGGATTTTGGTATTGAACATCTGAAACTTGTTGCGGTAAATTTTACCATAACAAGTTTCACCTCCCTTGTTGCTAACCAACTTTGACGAATTCTTACTGCGGCCCCCAAAATTCTAGAAGAATCTAGTAGAAACCTGGACCATCAGCCAGTGACCTGCTCTCCTAGAATTTTGGGAAAGGAAATTTAACAGGTATCAATAAAGTGTGCAAAAGGATTCCACACCAACGAACTGTGCGACGGTTGACCCACATATTGGTTGATCAAGATCATCAAGGCATGAAGACGATACCCATGCCCAACAATGTGTGTAGTAAAGTCACACCAACATTAGCTTAGTATGGGCAAGGGCCCATCATAAAGTATTACCGATAGAAAAATCACTCCAAGAATATGTTGATAACTTTTATTTTAATTATGGGCTTGGCTACCGACTTCCTTCAATACGACATAAGGAGTTTTTCCTCAACCAAAATCTAGCGCGTGTAGGTACGAGGAATTCCACACGATTTTTCCAGAAAGTCTTGACTGGAATGGGTTTGAAAGTGAAGAGCTGAACTCACTCATTGAGCTACTGGGTGATCGCATCACCTCTTTAAAGAGAACGATATCTGGCTTCTCTATCGCACACCCCAAACTTATGGATAGAGGAAGTTGCGGGACCGAGACACATCGATCATCACGCAAACGGTCCTAGAAGATTGCTGAAATGCTGAGGGCAAGTAGCCGGAAGTGTCAACCTCACCATGATGATGGCCACTTTTTGAATTGCGTCCAAAGCCTTTTGACGAAAGAAAAATTGTGTGAAGAATTTTTTTTTGAAAAGATCTACATAAAGTAATTTTGTTTCGTACGATAGTTTTTCTTAAAGTTTCTATTGAGTTAAAGATTTTGTTTTGTTCTGCCGTGGAGAAAAGTTGAGGAAGGACTTCGAGGAAGTCAAAAAGAAGCTAAGTAAAGTGTTTTCTGTTGTTTCTAAGAATATTGATTTTTCTGGTGTTCATTTGTTTCCAATTCGCCCTTTTGATCTTCGAGTCGAAGTATTAATTTCCTGATATTACGGGACGCGTTTACTGCTTTTTGATTTTTTTTTCTTAACGAAATAATATCCTTTGAGTGTTTTTTTTTATCGGTTTTTATTATTATATCCATCATTTTCTTTTGCAAAACATTTATCGAGAATTGAACTTCCGTCAATCTCAATAATTCAATTTGTATCTTTCTCATTTATAAAAGATCCTGGTTTTTAATTCCGGCTTCGGCTAAGGTTTTCAGGCAATAAAACATAATTTAAATTTCCTTTCTGGAAAATGAAACCTTTCTTTTATTTCGTAAGTTTATTTGAAGACCAATTTTTAGCTGCTGGTTTTGGTAAACTTCCAATAAAAAGTTTCCTGACGCCCACTATAATCAATACGACTTGGAGAAATTCACCTCGTCGTATTTCGATATCATTTTGATATCAATTTTATTTCAATTTTATTGATCACCTTGATTAATAAAATATTCACCATATCGAAACCCCCCTTAAGTTGAGCTACCGTGATGTCAAATCTCATTGAATTCAAATTTTAATTCAGGGATCGCAAAATTGTTAACTTTGTTTTTCAAATTTTTGTTGTAGATATTTTTGGCTAAGTGTAGTTACAAATCAACATACTAAATCGTGAAGATTCAAACAAAAAGCTATACTATTCAACACTATGATAGATATATATATCTACCTACATTATGTATAAGTTCTAGTAGGAATAGGTTTCTAATGTATATATAAATCTCTATGTAGTTGTGGGGAAATTGAGTGCAAATTTTCGCACATTTTATTAATATTTATAGCCGCCGGAATACGTCTGACTAAAGGTTCTTCTTCTATACCAACTCAAAACCTACTCGTACCCTCTGCTGGATCTAAAATCGAATTTCGGCAGCTGCGTTGAATTATTAAATATGTATAATATTTTTTCTCTTTATTTCTCTAAAAACAAAAGAAAAAATAATCTTTCTAGATATAACTTGATACCTATGTAAAAATATGTAGGCAAATGTAACAAACATAGAGAAAAAGGATATTCAAATCGAATTAATGGTGAAAAGGAATAATATTGAAACGTGGTTTGCATCATTCACCATCCAAAAACGGATACCTTCCTCTATCCAGATGGTGTTCTGTTCTGCTTCTCGAATAGAATCAGTTAAATATTAGAAGTAGTTTTTTTCAAACTTATTTTTTAAAAATAGGAAAATATATTACAGTTTAGCACAATCCCGAGGGACATATTTTTAGAATTCATACAGATTTTTTGCCCATAAATAACTTTTTTTTCTCAAAGAGATTTTATTTTAGAGATCTGGAATATCCTAGAAGTTACTTGGTACATATGTACATACATAGCTACACTTAAAAAGAAGTGTTGTAAAAGATAACCTGACAAAAAAAGGGTTGCCATTTTTATCATACTTCAGTATGTTCTTACTACACTTCCGACAATGAATTCAGGCTCATAGATTTTGCTGCGAGGCGAAACGTCATGGTAACCAGTACGCGTTTTCCACATCTCAACATCCACAAAGGAACTTGGACTTCTCCAGATCAATCTACCGTCAACCAGATTGACCATAATGCGATCCAGACACGCTTCCAGCATCATTTAAGTCCAAACTTTTCGAGGAGCTAACATCGACTCGGACCACAACCTCGTTGTAGCAAAGGTAGCACTTCGGATTTCCAGACCCAAGGCAAAACAGGGAGGTGCTGGGAGAAGTACAACGTCGAACGGCTACAATCGCCAGAGATCGCCAAATCCTTTTCCGACCGAGTTACAAGTAAACTCTCTAGAAGTTCTCTGCCGCCAACACAATGTATCGAAAACCAGTGGCAACATTGCCAAGATGCAATCAGAGATGCCGCCTCTGATGTGCTGGGTTTCAAACAGCTACCAACAAGGAACCCCTGGTTTGATGAGGAATGTCGGCAGGCAAATGCAGCCAAACAACAGGCAAGCAAAGTGGTGCTGCATAAAAGGACGAGAGCTGCTTATAAGCTCTTTGAGCAGAAAAAGCGAGAGGAACGCCGACTTTCCAGAAGGAAAAAGAGAACGCATGAGAAGCGTGCGGTCGAAGATTTTGAGAGGTTTAAAAGCAGGAATGAAGTTCGGAAGTTTTATGAAGAGGTGAAACGAAATTTACAGGTACATAAACTAGAACCGATGGCTGCAAAGACGAAAGTGGAAACATCATAGTGGAATCGTAGTCAATGCTAAGGGTATGGAAGGACCACTTCTGCAGACTGTATAACGGCAACGACGAACTGAATACCGCTGTCAGCAGGATGATCCATTTAACATAGACGACGAAAGCCAACAATACCGTCCTCCCGACTTAGACGAAGTAAAGATTGCCATATCTAAGTTAAAGTCTAATAAAGCCGCTGGAGCGGATGCCTTGAATGCCGAGCTGTTTAAAGCAGCTGGAGATAAGTTGGTTAGGAGCAAGCACCAACTTATCTGTAAGATATGGTCGGAAGAAAGCATGCCCGATGAATGGAACCTCAGTATTGTTTGCCCGATCCTGAAAAAAGGAGACCCTCTAAACTGCACCAACTATAGAGGAATCAGTCTACTTAACATCGCATATAAAATCTTCCCTGCCATTATATGGGTACGTCTAAAGCTCATCGTCAACAACCTGATAGGTCCTTATCAGTGTGGTTTTAGACCAGGAAAGTCCACAGTTGATCAAATATTCACATTACAGCAGATCCTGACAGATCTACAGGAACGAGCTGTATAGAGCCATGTCTAGTTTTAGCATCCCTGCCAAACTAGTCCGTTTGTGCAGGATGACCATGGAGAATTCACGCTGCTCCATGAAGGTTGGAAACAACTTAACAGAACCTTTCGATGTCAAAAAGGTTTTAGACAAGGTGATGAGCTGTCATGTGATTTTCTTTAACATCGTGCTTGAAAGAATAGTGCAGAGCTCACACGTCAACACTAGAGGCACTATCTTTTAAAAGTCTGTCCAATTACTGGCATATGCTGATGAAATTGACATAAGCGGAAGAACTCACCGTGATGTCAATGGAGCTTTTAAGAGTATTGAGGCAGAGGCGGAAAAATGGTTTTAACGGTTAATGAAGGCAAAAAAAGTACATGCCGTCGTCAAGAAAGGACATACAACACCGAAGACTTGGTCATAACGTCACCATCGCCAGACGTAACTTTGAGGTAGTCAAGGTCTTCGTCTACCTAAGCTCCGATGTAAACGCAGAAAACAACACCAGCGCTGAGATCAAACCAAAAATAACTCTTGCTAGCCACTGTTTCTTTGGACTAACGCAATTGAGTGGTAAAGTCCTCTTTCGAGGAACCAAAGTGTTGATATATAAGACCCTTATCATCCCTGTCCTGCTATAGGGTGCAGAAGCATGGACTATGACAAAAGCGGATGAAAGCACCTTGAGTCGCTTCGAGAGAAAAGTTCTTCGTGTGATTTTCGGTCCCGTATGCATCGAAGGGGAGTGGAAGAGAAGATGGAACGACGAGCTGTACGGGCTGTACAGCGACGTTGACTTGGCCAGAAGAGTAAAAGTCCAACGACTTAGATGGCTCGGAAACCAATGCTCCGGACCGGAAAGTCTTCGAATCCACACCCACAGGACAGCGCAGTTGAGGAAGACCGCGGATCAGGTGGAGCGCACAAGTGGAAGGTGACCTCACCTAACTTGGAGCGCGAAACTGGAGATATCTAGCTAGGGACCGAGCTAGATGGAGAAGTTTGTTGGGTGAGGCCCTAGTTCACACAGGACTGTAGCGTAAGTAAGTAAGTAAAAGGGATGTTCACACTGTTAGCCATAAAAGCAGATCCGTGTGGGCCTAATTGTTCAAAGTTAAATAAATAAATTTGGTGGCATTTTAAGTAGCTCATGGAGAACGTAGTGACTACACAACCTTTAGTAATAGAAGAAATAAAGAGAACCTATAGTTTTTATATCAAATTGGAACGTTTCATTCGATAAACATTTTTTCATGATAAAAAGTATTGGGTGGATTTGTCATCCATATGCACATTCAGAAGTTCTACTTACTAACCATCACGTCAAGGATACTACCAATTCTTCAGGACGATCATTTTTCTCAATTCCACTTTGAACTAAAACCCAAATAAAATTACCTGGCATGTTAAAATTCAGACTTGATAGCTCGTTTCGACATTGTTATAATTAGTTAGGAGCTTGATGTAGTGTTGACAGTCGTTTGAATTTCTGCGAAAACAGCTATGATTCTTTATATAAATATATTTACCAAAATATTGTTGGTAATTTTAAAAATTTTAAGAATATTCTAATTGACAACTTTTTTGACAAAAAAAAACGTACAAACTATAAAGCAAACGTTTTTAAAAATCGACAAATGGGATATTTAGTTATCAGTGTGGGTCGCATCCCAGCCTCCTTTTTCAACTTTTCACCTGTTTCCTTTCAAAATTTCAAGTCTAGAGTTAATTTTGAAATATCATCATACATCTTGATTTCTCAGTTTTCACAGCTGTTGCCTTCATCTCTTAATGTTTTCTGTCTGACGAAATGAAATAACTCAGCAAAATTGTGTTTAACGTCAATAATGCCAATTATTGTTGTGTACTTTATTTACGTTAAAAGGTAAGCAGAAAGATGAATCTATAATATCAGACTTCCGACATCGAAAAGCTTCTATCATTCCTAAGTATAACATATCTTAGAATTCTTCGTTTATAACCGTATGAGACACACAACAGTTACTGACCCCACATTTATAAGACTCATGCTCTTTTGCATAATGCGCAAATAAGCATACTCAAGTCTTATGGTAAGATTATCTCCAGAGAAGCATGCATCACCTGATGGACACAATTCGTTTAGCTGGATGCTGGACAGTGGACATATTGATAATGAAATAGGTAATGTTCCAGAATTCCTTGAAATTTATATGCAAAAGGCAAAAAAAGCTTATAACCGAGACATCACAGGGAGAGAAAAGCCAGAGAGTGTCCCATTGCAACTTTGCATAAGGAATTGTGACGTCGCCCTGCATTCATGTCAGATGTTCCATCATCATAATATGCTCCTCTGGACACCCTTTCTCTTGTCATCGTCATCAACATACTCAAAGTATATATACCTATAGATACTATTTATATTCAATATAAATATGGAAATGTTTCATCTTTCAAGGAAATCAACATGAGCGACATCTTGTGTCGGTTTAGTTATCAATGTGGACTAGAATAGGGTTACCGGTTTATAGTCATGAGACAATCTTGTGTCCATTTGCAATGATATGGTGCATCATGTTCTTTCGAAGAACGAGGATGCAACTTTGACATGATGTCTAGGTGTATCCGAATACCTATGGATATGGAAAGACATGTGGATGAATGGATATAAAGTTGTGAGTTTGAATGTGTTATTTTTCATCTTTTGGGGATATGGAAATGAAAGATAGATTCCCACAATGGTAAACCTGTAAGTTTACTCAATTTTGGGAATATTGAAGTGCTGCACTTAAATGAAGAAATGTATACATACAGAATTATAATATAGGTTAGGTACACATACGCACGCAGAATTGCAGATTCAAATTGAATAAATTTGAAATTTGATTTGTCTTTTGGTCTTGGTCTATTTTATTTTTTGGAGAAAATCTTTCGAAAATCACTTTTATGAGTGGATTAAATTCAGATATTTAAAATATCAATATATGATTTTGAAATTGAAACAAATATTATGCATTTCCTTTAAACATGTCAAAAAATGTTAAATTTTATATATTAAAGGGTGATTTTTTAGCTACTATCTTTTTGGCAACATAGCTCAGGTTTAAACAGATGACACACGTTTCTTGTTTTGTTTCACTATAAATCATCTTCAACAACGCTTGCCAAAAATTTTATTATCCAAATGCATGCTCTGTTAGGAAGGTTCATCGCACTCTTCTTCCATTTTATAGTTGGTTTAATCGACCCACTGAATCGGCTATTCGGGCTATTGTGACTAAATTTTGTACCAAATTTACATTGTTGGACGTTAAACTACCAAAACGGTTACGGAGAGTCCGAACTGAAGAAAATGTCGCAGCTGTGTCGGCCAGTATTAATAATGAACATCAATTATCGATTGGTCGCCCTTCGCAGCAATTGGGCTTCTGTTACTCAACAACGAAGATCATTTTTCGGAAGCATTTAGGTGTAATGCCTTTCAAAATACAGCTGGTGCAAGAATTGAAGCCGAACGACCTACTGCAATGCAAAAGTTTTGGTGAATGGGCTCTTGAAAAGTTGGCCAAGGATCCAATTTTTTACTGATAAATTATGTTCAGCGACGAAGCTCATTTTTTCCTCAATGGATACTTAAATAGGAAGAATTGTAGATTTTGGAGTAAACAATAGCCTGAAGCGTTGCAATCCAAAGCATCCACAAAAAGTCAGTTCGGAGCGGTTTATGGGCTGGTGGCATCATTGGACCATACTTCTTCAAAGATAATGCGAATCGTTACGTAACTGTGAATAGTGAGCGCAACCGTGAGATGATATCCAACAGCGGAGCGTAGGTAGACGAAGTCCTTGACTAGGTCAAAGTTACATCTGTCGATTGTGATGGTTTTAACCAAGACGTCGGTGTTTTATGTCCTTTTCTGACGACAGCATGTACTTTGTTTTGCCCTCATTAACCGTTAAACCAATTTTTGCCACCTCTGCCTCAATACTCACAATAGCCCAGTTGACATCACGCTGAGTTCTTCCGATTATGTCAATGTCATCAGCATACGCCAGTAATTGGACAGACTTTTGAGAGATAATGCCTCTAGTGTTGACGTGTGAACTCTGCACTATTCTTTCAAGCACGATGTTAAAAAAATCACATGACAGTGCATCACCTTGTCTAAAACCTTTTTTGACATCGAAAGGTTCTAAGTTGTTTTCAACCTTTATGGAGCAGCATGAATTCTCCATGGTCATCCTGCACAAACGGACGAGTTTGGCAGGGATGCCAAAACTAGACATAGCTATATACAGCTCGTCCGTGTATATGCCGTCATATGCGGCCTTGAAATTGATGAAAAGATGGTGGATGATGATTTGTTGTTCTTGGGTTTTTCCAGGATCTGCCGAAATGTGAATATTTGATCAAATGTAGACTTTCCTGGTCTAAAACCACACTGATAGGGACCTATCAGGTTGTTGACGATGGGCTTTAGATGTTCACATATTACGGCAGAGAAGATTTTATAGGCGATGTTAAGTAGACTGACTGCAAACAATACTGAGGTTCCATTCATCGGGCATGCTTTCTTCCGACCATATCTTACAGATAAGTTGGTGCATGCTCCTAACCAGCTTATCTCCAGCTGCTTTAAAGAGCTCGGCATTCAAGCCATCCGCTCCAGCGGCTTTATTAGACTTCAGCTTAGATATGGCAATCTTTACTTCGTCTAAGTCGGGAGGACGTGATTATCGGCTTTCGTCGTCTATGTTGAATGGATCATCCTGCCTGACAGCGGAATTCAGTTCGTCGTCGCCGTTATACAGTCTGCAGAAGTGGTCCTTCCATATCCTCAGCATTGACTGCGGTTCCACTATGATGTTTCCACTTTCGTCTTTGCAGCCTTCGGTTCTAGGTTTATGTACCTGTGAATTTCGTTTCACCTGTTCATAAAACTTTTAAACTTCGTTCCTGCTTTTAAACCTCTCAACATCTTCGACCGTACGCTTTTCATGCCCTGTCTTTTTCCTTCGGAGAAGTCGGCGTTCCTCTCGCCTCTTCTGCTCATAGAGTTCATAAGCAGCTCTCGTTCTTTTATGCAGCGCCACTTTGCGTGCCTGTTGTTTGGCTGCATTTGCCTGCCGACATTCCTCATCAAACCAGGGGTTCCTTGTTGGTGGCTGCTTGAAACCCAGCATATCAGAGGCGGCTTTTCTGATTGCATCTTGGCAATGTTGAAACTGGTTTTCGATACATTGTGTTGGCGGCAGAGAACTTCGAGAGAGCCGATCTCTGGCAATTGTAGCCGTTCGACGTTGTACCTTCTCGCAGCACCTCGCTGTTTTGCCTTGGGTATGGAAGTTCGAAGCAGGACATTTGCAGAGGAAATAGATTATCGTTTCACTTTCTCTTTGGTCATTACAACTACGGCAAAAGGTGTTGTAAGAGATACCCAACTTCTCTGCATGAACTCCTATAGGCCAATGTCCGGTACAAACCGCAACAATCCTGGCTATGTTTTGCCTGCATAGAAGATCGTTTGTACGTGTTTTATTATAGGTGGGCCATACCTTCCTAGATATATTGCAGTTGGGTAAATTGCTCCACCTTCGGTTTGATTTAGTTTGGTAGATAGAAAAGATCTTACCCTTCATAGCACCAAGAGGAATTTTAACCATTTCCACAAGTGAGCTATGAAGGGCCGATCCTTGCCTGGCTAGCTCCTTAGCCCGTTTATTTCCCACGATACCACTATGGCCCGGAACCCATATCAGATGTCAGGGTGACACCAAGGTTAATATTCAGGCTCGCAAGCTCATCGCGACATTGCTGGACCAATTAAGATGAGGATGTGGCTGAGTTAATGGCTTTGACAGCTGCCTGACTGTCTGTAAAGGTAGCTGCATTTCGGTTTTAGTTTGGGCTTTGTTTAAGTATCTTACAGGCCTCCCTTATTGCCAGCAGTTCAGGAAGCCTAAGGATTTAGCTACATTTAGGGACTCAGAAAAGATCCCAGAACCAATTTCGCACTCCATCTTTGAGCCGTCAGTAAAGATGGTTGTGTCGAAACCTATCGACACGATGTCATCCTCCCAATCTTCTCTGGATGGAAAAATAAACTTAAAACCCTTACTAAGGCTCAAAGTAGGAGTGCAGTAGTCACTGTCTACCGAGATAATATCTGAGGGAATCAATTTAGTTGTGTTGCTGCGACCATAAGGTTTTGACAACCAGCTGTTTGATTCCTTCAGCCTAATAGCGCTTCAGGAAACTATGTATTTAATAAAAAGGTCGATTGGTAGAAGATCCAAAATAACGTTTAAGGCGTCCGTTGGGCAAGTACGCATGGCCCCTGTGGAGCCCACGCTAGCTGTTCTCTGAACCTTCTTTAGCTTATTAATATTAGAGGCTTTCCTAAGAGAAGGCCACCACACAATTGAACCATATGTTAAGATTGGACGTACTACGGCTGTGTACGTCCATAAAATCATATTCGACTGAAGTCCCCACTTTTTGCCGATAGTTGTGCTGCAGTCGTAGAAGGCAACAGTTTAATTTAGGGTCGAGTATAACTCCCAAATATTTTGCACTGCAAGATAATGATAGGATTTGACCGTTGAGTCGAGGTAGCATGAAGGGCGGTACTTTAGTTTTGGTGGTAAAGAGCAACAATTCAGTATTACTTTGGTCCACAACTAGTGGCCCAGTTGCTAACTTTCTTCAAAGCTGACTCCGTGATTTAACTAACCGCAGAGGTGTACTTTCCTGACACCAATAGCACCAAATCATCCGCGTAGGCTACCGCCTTCACTCCACATCTCTCTAATTTAACGAGAATTGTATCCATGACCAGAAGCCATACAAGAGGCGAAAGGACACCACCCTGGGGTGTCCCCTTACTCACGTGTTTTGTTGCGATTGAATTGCCTAGAGAGGCTCGAATCTTCCTACAACTGAGCATGGAAATAATCCATTCTCGAAAGAAGTCTTCTACACCGAACTTAACGAGCGATTCTTCTATGGATTCTGTAAGGACGTTTTAAAAGCACCTTCTATGTCTAGGAAGGTGGCAAGAGTAAATTCTTTATAATGGATTGTTTGTTCTACAGTACGCAGTACTTCATGGAGGGCAGTCTCCGTAGATTTGCCCTTAAGATAAGCATGCTGAGAGCTTTCGAGTGGTCGTCCAACTAGGATTTTTCTGATATGGTAATCAAGAAAGCGCTCCAAGGTTTAAGCACAAAAGATATTAAGCTTATTGATCTGAAATACTTCGCGGATTTACCCACTTTCGGGATAAAAACTACTTTGACCTGTCTCCACGACACATGGGCACATGTTTGTGAAGGAGGCATCCTTTAAATCTCTAAAATTAATTTCATCCAATTTGAAAAAATTTAAGAAATGCTACTTTAACTTTTTAAGCAAGACAAATTGACAGACGGGATGGGAAGTTATCACTGTGGGTCGCATCCCAGCCTCTTTTCTCATTTTCTATTTAATGTGAGGAACAAGAAAATGAATGGTAACATTAACTTTAAAATTGTCAGTAATAATGAAATCAAAAAATAACAGTGGATCATGCCTTATCCTAAAGAAGGATACGAAATAAAAGACTAATATACCAGCCCCAGTAAAAAGTAAAAGAAAATGTCTAAGTTTCAATATTATTTTCAAATTCAAACAAAAAATTCGCAACAAAGGTGTCCCAACAGTTGAGTTTATTTAAATGAATAAATTCTTTAACAATGTGAAATAAAAGGCAAAGAAATTGCTAACATTTTTCACAATCAAGATGGTTGGCTTTTATGTAAACTTTCTTTAATAATTATTGTTTTTCGCTTTTAAAAAGTATAATATGAACATTTCATCAAAATAAGAAAAAATACAAAAATGTCAGTCATATAAACAAAATTCTGAAAATTACATCAATTTCATAAAAGTCGTTTCCCAGAAAGAAATAGCAAAGAAAAATGATAGGGGAGAATTTTACAAAAGCTTGTAAATTTCATCAAAATAGTAGTTAAGGCGTTTCCAAGAACACGGAAAGCACTAAGAGAAGATGAACTTGACAAATGCTGCAACTCCATGTTAAGAAAGATTCTAAAAACTTTTAACAAATCGTTTTCAAAAGAATTTAAGAATAAAAGTTGAAATATCTGTTGAATTAGTAAGAATTTATCTTAAAATTTGAACAGAACATACATTTGTAGCTTCCAATTTGATGTTTTTGGAATCCGATTTGTTGAATTGAAAGTTTGACATTTCTCGACTTTCGTCGTATCTCCAGAAAAACAGATAAAGGTCACTAAAAGAGTGTTTGAGAAAAATTTAAAACCATACAAAAAATTTAAGAAAAACTGTAAAAAGTGCATTTTTGATTCGAATACCTTGGGGACTGAGACAAATATTTATTTTAAAATTATGAGAAATATTTTATTTTTAGTTTACGGTATCAATTGATTATTTTACAAAAAATATAACACTTAATTAGTTTAACGCCGCCAAAAAAAAACAGCTGAAACTTAAAATAATTTGTTTCATAAACAAACTAATATTTAAATTTATTTTATTTCAAAATGAAGTTTTAAGAATCACTTACCATTTTACAAAAACAATACATTTTGAATCCTTCAGCCAACCTGCAAATGGCCTACTTAAAATGTCTTCAATTTTTTCCACCTACACTACCACTTATCACTGAATATAATTAGTTTTTGTTTTAAATTAAATTAATTTTAATTTTAAATCAATAATTTAAGTCTTATTTAATTGCATTTAATTTTTTTTCTATTTAAAACCCGCAAAAGGGGAGCTAGAGACAAGAGAACAATAAAACGTTATCAAGTACATATATTTTTGATTTACAATTTCACTTTAATTTATATTTATTTAACTTTAATTTGATATTAGTTTAATACTCTAACACTTCACTTTATTAAATTTTGTTAAGAATTTATAAATTTTGTTCCACTGTCACTGATCGCGAACTAATCTAACTAACTCCCCCATCTTAAGGACGACACGACCTTGCACTCAACAAGAACTAGAAGCGACTGCGCTCTTCTGTCTTCTCTGTTTCTTTTGAATTTCCTGAATATATAGATTCTTTAATCCTATTATTCTCACTCGAGCTTAAATGAAACCGACATTGGACAAAGACAAAGCCAAGCGCATATGACTTAACGGATTGAGTATTGAGAGAGACATAATTGTTGTCTATGTCTCACCAATTCTAATGAGAGGAAATAAAATGGCGAAGCTCGAAGGTAATGATGGGAAAATGTTTGTATGTGATCTAGAGTGAAAGAAAAAGCGAAACAAATATATGTGTGCATAAATGTAAGAGGGTGTCGGTGGGTGTTGAGACTTGAGAGAATTCAATTTTATTTTAATGGCGGTTGATGTTGCTTTGGTATTAGTCACTTGGTTTCAGTTGTCAAGTAAATACATTGCGTTGAAAAGGGTGTTTTTTTTAGGTATACAACTTTGAAATGACGTCATGAAATTTATTTTTTTCCAAAAATAATTTTCGATTATTATTAACTTAACATAGGAAGTTATTGTTATGGGTCCGATTTGTCAAATTGAAAATTTTGACATTTCTCGACGTTTCAAGGTCCCTAGAGTCGAAATATAAGATTTTTAGAACGATGTCGGTGCGTGCGTGTACGTCCGTACGTTCGCGACTTTCTTTTCGTCGTCCATAGCTCAAGAACCAGAAGAGATATCGATTTCAAATAAATTTTGTTATATAGATAATAAGGCAGAAAGATGCAGAAAGGGCTATCAAAAAAATTGCGAGGGTGGTTTTTTTACCATGGCAGTTTTAAAAAAAGGTGAACATTTTGGTTAATCCTAAATATCTTACGAACCAATGATGCTAGAGGCTTGAATCAAATTGTATATAATATATTGTAACGTTATATCAAAAAAAAAAACATATTTTATACAAAAAATTGTCACCTCCAAAATTGTATGACTAAAATATGATTTCATCTCCAAAACAATTTTGTGCAACGAAGAATAATGTTTTTGACATTTGATACAATTTTGAAAAAATCAAATTGACAGTTTTTTTATAAAAATTAAAATCTAAAAAAAATATTACTCAAAGTAGGTAAAAATTGAATATCGATTCAAATATTTTTTCAAAAACTTGAAATTTAGGCTTCAAACTTATTTTATTTCACAGAAAATATTGTTTTCGATATTCAGTTATTTTAATATAAAAATTCAACAGTTCGTTTTTCATAAAAATTAAATTTTCAAAAATTAGTAGTAAAATTTGGTTAAAATTAATACGAGTACATATAGACAAACTTTTGACCAACACAAATCGACAGACGGGATGGGAAGTTATCAGTTTAGGTCGCATCCCAGCCTCTTTATTGAATATGATTTTTGGTGTATAACTGTCATTGCTACCTCGGACGTTTTCTAATCTTTAGGTTTGATTTTCTAACTTATGTAGCCGTAGCTTTATCGAAAATAATGTGTCAAATCATTTCAATCTTTGTTGTCGTAGGTTAGTAAGAAAAAAGTCAAGCGACGATAAATCACACGGTCTATAGCACGATTTGTAAGACATGTTGCTTAGGTTCAACTTTTTTGAAACCATAACTCTTGCACCTGATGGTAATTCAATTAATTATAGTCTAGGATAGGTTAGGTTAGGTTAAAGTGGCTGCCCAAGATGGAAAAGGACAGACTTAGGCCAGTTTAATGGCCCATTGTTATATCACATCACCAATTTGAGTCCTTTACGAAACGAGAGAGGCTGATTATACCGATATGATTAAGATCGTTTAGATCGTTAAAGAAGAATTCTCCTAGCTAATTCTTGCGTTTTCGAGCCAGAGATGAAGAACTGTTTCTTCCTCTTCCTCGTCCATACAACTTCTGCAAAAGTCATTTGAGAATACGCCTAGTCTGATGGCGTGCTTTCTATTAGACACTGTCTGGTTATCACCTAATATGTCAAAAGTGGCAGATGTCAAAAGTGGCAGGTGTCAAAAGTGGCAGATGTCAAAAGTGGCAGATGTCAAAAGTGACAAATGTCAAAAGTGGCAGATGTCAAAAGTGTCAGATGTCAAAATTGACAGATGTCAAAAGGACAGATATCGAAAGTGACAGGTGTAAGAAGTGACTCATGTCAAAAGCGACATATTTGCAAAGTGGCATATGCTTAAAGTTTTAAAAACACTTTGCTGAATCCACTGTCCATTATTTTAAAAATGAAAATCATAGTAAGCCTTGAAGTTCATATTTGTCTATAAATATAACCTCGATCCTCAAAAATTTCATTGCCAAAAAGTTTCGGGAGTGAGAACGTTAAATTTGAAGTAAAAAATAAAAATGATTTCATACCTTTTAAGAAACTTTTTAAAAAATGTGAGCAAAATTAGCTTAAAGAAAAAAACTGAGAGCGAAGAAATGGAAATAGATAAAGGGGAATATGATCTTATTTTAAAATATTATTTGAGCTTTTGGAAATTCTAAAATTCAAATAATTTATTTTTTAATATGAGAATATTTTCTTTTTAAAGTTCAAAAATGTATTTATTTTATTAATTAATTAATTTATTTATTAATTTATTTATTTATTTACTTATTTACTAACTTATTTATTTATTTATTTATTAATTAATTTATTTATTTATTTATTTATTTGGTGGTTTGGTAATTTATTTGTTTGATTTCAGTTTATATTTCTGAAATCAAACAAATAAATTACCAAACCAGTCACTCACATTCAGTAGCTCAAATGTGACAGATGTCAAAAAAGGCAGATGTCAAAAGTAGCAGATGTCAAAAGTGGCAGATGTCAAAAGTGGCAGGTGTCAAAAGTGTCAGATATCAAAAGTGACAGATGTCAAAAGTGACAGATGTAAAAAGTGACAAATGTCAAAAGTGATTGATGTCAAAAGTGACATATTTGAAAAGTGACATATGTTTAAAGTTTTAAAAACACTGCTAAGTCCACTGTGTATTATTTAAAAAATAAAAAGAGGCTGGGATGCGACGCACACTGATAACTTCTCGTCCCGTCTGTCGATTTGTCTTGCTTAAAAGTTCGTCTATATGTAATCGTATCGATTTTTACCAAATATGCGTACTATTTTTTGTAGATTTTATTTTTTTTATGAAAAAACGGACTTTTAATTTTTGAAAAGCTATTTGAGTCGAAAGTAAATTTTTACCAAGTTTTAGTAGGTAGGTATTGTTTTTTTTTGTGTTTTATTTCAATTCAATTTTTATCAAAATTAATTTTATCGATTGTTGAAAACAATATTTTTTATAAAATAAAATTAATTTGAATCCAATATTTTAAATTTTTGAAAAGACAATTGGGTCGAAAATCACCCGACAAAAAAAACGTCGCGATCGTACGTAAATTTAAGATATTGGTTTTAAACTAATTTTCTCTCACAGAAAATATTGTTTTTGACATCTAGTAAGTTTTTTATAAAAGTTAAACACTCCGTTGTTTCATAAAAATATAAAACCTGCCTACGCAAATGTTGTAAACATTGATGTTCGGTTTACGATATCCCGTGGACGATAGAAGATATCGACTTCAAATTAATTTCATTACTACAATTTGTATATTTTTTATATAAGAAAAAATTTGTTTTAAGAAATGCTACTAGAAATTATTGTTGGAAATTTTAAAATTTAAAAAAATAATTCAAGGCACAACGTTTTTAACAAAAAAAGAAAACTAACAAACTTTTAAGCAAGAAGAATGGGATTAAAAGATATTAATGTGGGTCACATCCCAGCCTCTTTTTTTTTAATCAAAAAAGCTTCATCTAGTAAAAGAAGTATTATTCCATTTGATAATTTAAAAATTGTTCGTCTTTGAGATCTTTTATTAGCTTTATTGCATTTTAAAATTGGCTATTATTATAACACCATTTGAATATTTATATTTTTCTGTACTCACAAACGCAAATCCTTTATAAAAACAGTGTTGGCCGAAACCTAAACAAATAAAACTACCTCCATCTTTATGTCATTCAAAAATGAATTATCTAAACAAGTGATGTTAATTCTGTTCATAAATGTAATATTTACTTCTGAATAGACCACAAGAGAAAATAGTTTTCAAAACAGTTCATTGAATATGACATAAACAGTTTATTGAGTATGACAGTTAACCAAATTTTAAGAACCCAATTCGAGCTGACCGTAAGTTCGAGAAGAATTGGGAGACAAGCTGTTGAAGGTGGACTAAAATCTTTTCAATCCGTAAAAAAGCATGTTATTCCAACCAAAAACAAGCCGGCGAGATAACAATTTCCTCATTAACTGGACCGTAAGAAAATGGAGGAACGAAAGAGTCCAAATTCAATTTCAAGGGTTCCGATGATATCAGTCGTTTTCGCAAACCAGCCAAAGAGTCACTAAGTGCACGTTACACCAAAGCTTCTCTAAAATACGAAAGAGTCAACGTTATGGTGTGGGGATGTTTTTCAAGGCATGTACTGAGACCGATTTACCAAAATAGATGGGGGATCGTTTTGTGTAACGTGACATTCTGCAACAAGTAATGCTGCCAAACGCTAAGAGTCAGTTGCCTCTGAAATGGATATTTCGACAGGATAATAAACCCAAAGCACAAGTCCATATACATTATACGGTTAAGACTTAGTTTCAAGAAAACCGAATGTACGTGTTATAATATGGTCAGAACGGTCCTCAGATGTCAACCCCATTGAACATCTATGTAAAATTGTAGATCAACGTATTGTAAACACTTGGTGAGGTTAGGTTAGGTTATAGTGGCTGTCCAAAATGGAAACGGACACACTTAGGCCAGTTTAATGGCCCAATGTTATACCACATGAATTTTGAGGCTTAATCTTAAGCTCAATGGAACTAGCTTGAGTCCCTTAAGAAACGTGAGAGGCTGATTATGCCGATATGATTTAGATCGTTTAGATCGATAAAGAAGATTTCTCCTAGGTAATTCTTGCGTTTTCTAGCTAGAGCAGGGCATGTGCAGAGAAGATTTCCTTCCTCTTCCTCGTCCATACAGCTACTGCAAAAGTCGTTTGAGAATACGCCTAGTCTCGTGGCGTGCTTTCCTATTAGACAGTGTCCGGTTATGACAACTATTATCGAGCTTATATGCGATCGGCTAAGAGAGAGCAAGCACCTTGAAAATTTTAAATCCAGTATTGGCCAGATGTTTTTTGTGACTTGACACGTGGTGATGTAGTTTCACTGTACCGTTCCTGCCGAGCTCATCTGCCTTACAGTTACCTGGAATGTCTCTATGGCCCGGCATGCATCCACCAAAGGTGAATATTAAACTGTTGCGCCATCTCCATTAGAGATGATCGACAGTTATGGACTGTTATAGAGTTTGTAGAGACAGAGTCCAGAGATTTGATAACGCCCTGGCTATCAGAGAAAATACGGATATCAGATGTTGATATCACGTTTTCTTGGAGTCAGGACAAGACTTCCTTTATCACCAAAAGTTGCGCCTGGAACACGCTACATTGATTGGGAAGGTCGTTCAGAGTACATGCCTTCGCCAACCCCTTCTTTTGTTGTTGACCCATCTGTGCAAAAATGGATTGACCAAAAATGTCCTATCCTCTTAAAAAGATCTGGGAGGTATAGAAATGTGGAAGTTTCTGTCGAATTGCAGTTGGGGGATGGTGCAGTCTGTGTGCTTTGGAATTGATTCTAAATACCTTTGAATTACGGAGTGGCCAATTTTGTTGTTAGTAAACAGCGACGAAGCTAAGAGGCAAATAGCAGAGCTTGCAGCTATTTGTTTGCTTAATATGTCAAGAGGTGTTGGGTAGAGTTAGGTGTCTAGTGCCACAGATGGGGTCGTGTCAAACATTTACTGTATTGTTCTGGACAGCATCGTTTTTAAAGAAGTACGCACGTATTATTCTATTACCCATAATACTTTATATCATACAAAACAGTAAATTTTTTGGGGATGTAATAAAGTCTTTACCAATACTAGAGGATTATCATGTTTCTAAATACGGCAGTGTCTTTGTACTTAAAACTGCAACATTTGACATCAAAACACACAAAATGATGATTTTGAAAATTTGGAAACATTGTTTAGACGTTGTTCAATCTATGTTGAAATACCAATTCAAACTAAAAATACATAACTTTACAAATGACATAGTGTTGCCAATTTAAATTTGTTAAGTTGTATGCCTTAAAAAAATCACCCGTTCTATCTGATACCAATTTCTTTAACCCCTGTGCCTGTATCAATACTTAATCGTTAAGTCATATGCGCTCATCTTTTCCCCTTGCATTTAAGCTCTGAGTGAGAAAAATAAGAGTTAAACGAAATTTATAGAAAATTACCAAAAACAAATATATATAAAGAGAGTACAGAGCCAGAACTGCGCAGTTAGTTTCAATGTCTAGTCTATGTGAATGTTAAACGAAATTTTTAAATTTAGTGACGCGAAGTGTAAAAGAATATTAAATTAATAATAAGTTAAATTTAAACAAATTGTAGTGATAATCTTAATTTAAAACTAACTTGAATTATGTTAAAACATTTAAAAATAAATTAAATTAATCAAGAAACTATAAATTCAGTGAAAATTAGTTGTGTTTAAAAAAAAAGTTGACTGAGGGATTCAAAAAATATTTTCCGAAAATGGTAAGTGATTTTTTTCTTTTAATATTTGAGCTTGAAAAAAATCAGTATTTGTATGTTTTTGGTTTTGGTGGGGCTATTCTGATTTTATACAAATTTTTCCAACAAAAATTTGTTAACAAATTCGGCTTTTCTAAATTTATTTGCAAATCTGATGAGTAACGCAGCATTTAAAACATGAAAACACGTTCTAAAAACTGCTAAGAAGTTATACTTTTTAGGTAAAACGAGACTTTTTACATTTTAAGTGTCGAGTCAGATACAAATTTCGTTTTAACAAAATTTATTTCGGGTTTTTGAGGTATGAAAAAACGTGTCGGAACGTAGTGAAATGTCAGAATTTGAAATTTTATTTTCTAGAGAAATATTCAGGGTGATCCATTTAGCAGTTTTAAAAGTATACGTTAATAAAACACATATAAAATATTTCTTTTGATGATATTTCTTTTTAACTTCCCATAAGAATTTATTGTAATCGGTCCCTAGAGTCGAAATAAAAGATTTTTAGAGAGATGTATGCACGTCGCGACATTTTTTCGACCATAGCTCAAGAAACAGAAGAGGTATCGAGTTCAAATAAATTTTGTTATACAAGAAAAATGCGTTTGTGGTTTTTTTTACCATAGCAGTTTAAAAAAAGGTGAACATTTTGGTTAACAAACAACAACAAGTATATATTTTTAAAATCCAACTAACGGTTTTTTTATAAATCAAAAAAAAACTCAAAACAATATATTTGTCTCCTCGAAAATTGACAATTTTTTTTTTTTGATGAAGACCTAAACAAAATTTTAAAAAATTAGTAAAAATTGATTTTAAAAATTATTATTTTCAACATTTGCTAAAATTTTAAGAATTTTGACTGCTTCCTTACACAAAATAAAAACATAAAAAACAAAAATGATAAAAGTTGGTAAAAATTGACTTTGGATTCAAATAATTATTAAAAATTTCAGATATTGTTTCCAATATTCAGTAAAATTTTGAGAAAAATCGAACTGACAATTTAAAAAAAAATACATAAAGTCCGTAAAAATTTATTTTGGACTCAAATATCTTTTCAAAAACTTGAGATATTCGCTTCAAACTATTTTATTTTAAATGGAAATCGAATTTACATTTTTTTAACTAAAACACAGAAAATGTTGTTTTCGACTTTTTGATTAAATTTTGTATGAAAAGCCTGTCCGTTTTTCTTAAAAAAAAAAAACAAAATCTACAATAAATAGTACATAAATTTCGTAAAAATGTGTGCTCGGTTTTCGATATCTCGTGATTAATAGAAGATATTGACCTCAAATTAATTTCATTTATCGAATTCGTATTTTCGTATAATAAGAAATATAAACTTTTAAGAAATTGGTTGAATTTGCTTTTCGACTAAAATTCTCGTTAACAAAAATAGAGTTTGAAATCAGACTATTTCATTATATGCAAAATATTATTGATAGTTTTTTTTATTTTTTTTATAATAATACAACTTTTTCGACGAAGGACAAAAACCTACATACTTAAGCGAAACTTTTAAAAAATTTAAAGACGGCATGTGAAGTTATCAGTGTGGGTCGCATTCTAGCCACTTTTTTATTATAAAGTTTGAAAGTTGACAATATGTGTGAAATACTACCATTTAAGAGGGTCATCGCATGTGACGGCATGTATTTTAAGGAATTTTTAGGATTCTTTTTTACGACTAGTAAATTTATACAACTTTATTAGGTTTATTATCATTTGTTAACATAGTTCGACAGCATAAGTATAAAATTTTAATTAAAAATATTGTCAAGAACACTAGTTACACCACCGGTGTGAAGAACTCCACCTCGAAAAAATGGGCTCGCACTTCCTCCACGATTCAGGTTGATTGGCTTATCTCAAAAGAAATAAGTAAACGGTGTTTAAATCTGTGAGCTTAAATACATGGAATGAACTATCATCAAATGAATATACCAAAAATTGGACTTTTTGGAGACATTTTAAAGAAAAAGTCACGACATTTTTGTTATTTGCTTCATTCAGTTCATTACATGCGTTTTTATGTGCTTAGTTCAACCATTAAATTTCAAGTCATTGGGTCAAGCCGTTTTTGAGATACGAATGAGGAAAGTTTGAAAAACACGGTTAAGAGAAAAACTCGTTTAAAGTTTCAAATCCTCTTAACTATGAAAATATCAACTTACCTTTCAATCGCCGATACCTGGTCCATAGATAATTCCTTCCTCTTCTTCTTGAAACTTTTTCAAAGCAGATTGTTCAGCTCTTGCATCAATCCTTCGCGACTTATAGGGCAACCCATAACCGACATTAATTTCAAATTACCTTCAGAACATTCATTAAAGATTTCCTGAATAACTTTATCAGTAAGTTTATATGTTAGTTTAGTTAGTTTTAGTTTTATTTCATCAATCAGATTACAATCTTTATAGACTAGATACTAAATAATTCAATTGTTGGGGGCTGTATGCTTATAAAAATAAATAAATTAAATAAATATTACTATAAGTTATACATTATTATTCGTAATTTTACAATTAATAAATATAAGTTTATGAAAAAAAAGATCAATTCTTTAAATTTATTAGGAAATTACAGTTTAATATTATTTAACAAATATTTTTTAAATAAATCTCTCGAAACATCAATATTAAAATCAATCCTATTGCAAATTAAATTCACTTCTCTAGTGCAACGCGCGATTGGTTCATTACGGCCATAATTTGTGCGATGAAACTGCTCATAAAATTGAAACCGATAGCGTGTAGTTCTAGAGGGTACGTTAACACAATTAACTAATGTTAATAAAGGAGGGCAATTTATATGAAACGTAACTATATCTCTCATAAACATAACTGAAAAATAAACCCGACGATCATAAAGAGAATGCATACCAAACAATAAACACCTACTATAATAAGAAGGCCTTGCAATCCGCCAATTAAGCTTATAAAACGCATATCTTGTAAAATTCTTTTGAACTTTTTCAATTCTGTCAATTGAATTATTGTAATAAGGGTTCCAAACAATGCTACAATATTCAAGAACTGATCTTACTAGAGAATTGTAAAGGGATTTTAAAGTATATGAATCTGAGAATTCTTTTGTGTTTCTTTTAAGAAAACCAAGCATTTGATTTGCTTTGTTTATAATAAAATCATAATGCGGTAAAAAAGAAAGGTTTGTATCTAGAATTACCCCTAGATCTTTCTTCCTAGTAACACGTTCTAAATTTGTGTAGTTGATATTATAGTCAAACACTATAGGATTAGAATTTCGGAAACACGACAAAACTTGACACTTGGAAACATTTAAGAGAAGGTGATTTTGCTTACACCAATTGTCAAGCTTCGACAGATCTTCCAAAAGAAGAAAACAATCAGTTTGACAAGAAATCTTACGGTATAGTTTGAGGTCATCTGCGAAAAGAAGGCAGTTTGAGTTTTGAAATAGATCAGGTATATCGTTTACAAATAACAAAAAAAGTAATGGACCCAAATGGCTTCCTTGCGGAACACCAGATGGAACAGAAACAAATTTTGAGAGCGAATTACCAACTTTTACTATTTGAACTCTACCAGCTAAATATGACTCAACCCATTTTAATAGAAAAGAGTTAATACCTAGAGAAGTTAATTTATTTAACAAGATTTGGTGGTTGACTCTGTCAAATGCCTTAGCAAAATCAGTAAAAATCACATCAGTTTGGAAACCATTTTCCATATTTGTTATGATGTTATTGCTTAATAATGCTAAGTTTGTTGCCGTTGATTTCCCTGCTACAAACCCATGTTGAAAAATTGAAATATGATTATGAAATAGCTCAGTCAACTTATTACAGACAAGTTTTTCAAATACTTTTGGAATACAAGAAATTTTACATATGGGTCTATAATTGGTAATATCCTGTTTTGAGCCCGATTTAAAAATTGGTGATAAATAAGAAACCTTCCAGCAATCCAAGAATAGCCCTTTGGCTAATGAAAGATTAAAAATCCACGAAAGTGGTTGAGCTAATGCAATACAACATTTCCTTAACAAAATAGCAGGAATCCCATCAGGTCCTTCACTCTTATTAATATCCAATTTAGATAAAACCTCTTTAATTTCAAATGGACTAAAAACTAAAGAACCGATATTGACAACTCTACTTATATAAGGTAAACTCTGGATAGGGGGAGTATCTGAAGAGTAAACTGATTGGAAATAGTCAGCAAATAAATTACAAATTGTAGGTATATCACTTGTGATTGTATCCTGATACTTCATACTACTAGGAAATCCACTAGATTTACGCTTTGAGTTTATGAAATTCCAAAAACGCTTGGTATTTAATTTGAGGTCACTTTCGACAGAAAACAAGTAATTACGATATAAGAATTTATTGAGACAATCGAATTCTCGTTGAAAATTTAGATAGTTTAAACGCAGTTCAGAATTATTTTTGTCAGATTTATACAATTTGTATGCCTTATTTTTTCTGTTTTTAAGATTGGTCAACCTTTTATTATACCAGATAGGGCAAGTATTATTTTTAGAAAGCTTTTTAGGTACAAATTCGTCAACTGCCCCCATCAAAACACTTAAAAAACAAGAATACACGCTATCTAATTCAGATGAACAAAAAACGTTATCCCACGAAATAGACAAAAGATAATCAACCATACCGTCATAATTAGCTTTTCGAAAATCATAAAAAATATTTTGGTCGTTAGATACCTTTTTTAAATAATGATAGAAATGAATATTTCCATCAATGGCTATATGATGAATTGAATTTGCAATAACTGGAAAGTTACATTTATCAAGACAAATAAGAAAATCATTATCAACAAAAATCAAATCAAGAATTCGATTAAGAACGTTGTAATGGGAATTGATTTGGATTAAATTATATTGACCAAAAAAGTCTATAACTACACATTCTATTTCAGATGAAACGTTAAAAGGGACTAAACATTTGTCCTCGGTGTCAAATATCCATTCAATATGACTAAGATTAAAATCTCCTGTAAATAATACATGTTGTGAATATTTTAAATTTTTTAAAATGGATTTTGAGTTATTTAAATGAATTTTATAATAATCCAAATCGCTCTTTGGAGGAATATAGCTTACAAATACAAATAATTCAGATTCACCCATTTTAACACTTACAATAAGCTGATCAATATCAAGGTCAGAAATAGTGGAGTTTGATTCCAATTCAATTTGCCTACATGCCAAAGTGGCACGGACCGCAATTAGTACTCCACCACCTCTTTCCATGCATGTCTTAAAATAACATCTGTTGTTGTTGTTGTTTTTGTTTTAATTTTTTCCGATGGGTCGAATTTGGTTTTTTGTTTACAAATTCAAGCGATTTGTTTACTTCTCTATTCTGGTTAGAAATAGAGATATCAGCAGGAAACAGCAAAGCGGAATCAATGTGAACAATTTCTCTTTCACACCCATCAACAGCGGCAAAAGAAGAAACATCTCCATTCTCATCGATGACCACATCAGCGGCAGCAGCAGCAACAGCAGCAACAGCAGCAACAGCGTTGTTGTTATCAACATCACCTGGTCCTTTTCCACCGATTCCTTTATTAACTTCCCATAGGAAGTTATTGTAATGGGTTCGATTTGTCAAATTGAAAATTTTGACATTTCTCGACGTTTCAAGGTCCCTAGAGTCGAAATATAAGATTTTTAAAAAGATGTCTGTGCGTGCGTGTACGAACGTTCGTACGTCCGTACGTTCGCAACATTTTTTCGTCGTCCATAGCTCAAGAACCAGAAGAGATATCAACTTTCAAATAAATTTTGTTATACATATAATAAGACAGAAAGATGCAGAAAGGGCTCTCAAGAAAATTGCGGGAGTGGTATTTTTACCACAACAGTTTGAAAAAAGGTGAAAATTTTGGTTAACCCTTAATATCTTACGAATCAAAAACGCTAGAGACTTGAATTAAATTTCATATATGTAATATATTGTAACGTGATACCAAACAGGTATATTTTTTGAAAAAAAAACAATATAACGGTTTTTTTATAAATCAATAAAACTGAACAAAAAATTTGTCATCTCCAAAATTTTACGACTGAAATAGGATTTCATCTCTAAAATAATTTTGTGCAACGAAGAATAATGTTTTTGACATCTGATAAAATTTTGAGCAAAATTGAATTGACAGTTTTTTTTACAAAAAATAAAACCCTAACAAAAAATGTATAAAAGTTGGTAAAAATAGATTTTCGACTCAAATATCTTTTCAAAACTCTAAGATATTGGCTTTAATTTACTTTTATCTTTCAAAAAATCTTGTTGTCAACATTCAGTTAAAGTTTGAAAAAAATCGATTTGACAATTTTTGTAGAAAAAATTAAAAACCGAAAAAAAAATTAACAAAACTTCGTAAAAAATGATTTTCGCTCAAATATCTTTTAAAAACTTTGAGATAATAGGTTCTAACTAATTTTCTCTTATAAGAAATATTGTTTTCAACATTTGATAAAATTTTTAAAAAAATCGAATTGACAGTTTTTTTACAAAAAAATAAAACTCTAAAAAAAAACAATAATAAAACTTGGTAAAAATTTACTTTCGGCTCAAATAGCTTTTCAAAAATTAAAAATATTGGCTTTTTATTTCACAGAAAATATTGTTTTCGATATTCAGTAATTTTTATATAAAAATGCAACAGTCCGTTTTTTCATACAAAATAAAATCTACAAAAAATAGTACGCAAATTTGGTAAAAATTGATAAGAGTTCATATAGACAAACTTTTAAGCAAGACAAATCGATAGACGGGATGTGAAGTTATCATTGTGATTTTCATACCAGCCTCTTTTTTTATATGCATTTTGTTAGTCATCTTGAGAGAACATTAAAGAACATTTTTAACCGGTGAGTAAAAACTTGTCTATATGCTAAGTGTGTGAACACCCCCTGATTAAAAGTCTGGATCCGCCCTTGGTTGTAGCTCAGTTTTGGGCTTTTCAAGAACGAAATTGCACTTTATTTGTCATACACTCAGATGTTAAGACTTTTTAAAACTCAATTATCACAAATACTAAGGTGGGTCGATCACAAGAAATCTGATCGTAGCCAAGCTATTTCATCGAAAACTCGTCTTCAGCAATGAGGTTTAATTCAACATTAGATTGGCGAATTTTTGATTACGCTATTCCTGGACCTTATTTTGTCCGAAAATATGTCTGGTTCAACTCTTTTAATGAATGGATTAACCTATGATTTATGATTTTTGCTGCCGTTCCCCGTTACTGGAAGATATTGATATGTTAAACATTTATTTATAGAAAACGCAAATTAAGCAAGAAATTTCCTGAACGCATTATTTTTCGAAGAAATGATCATAATTGTATGTACGCCGAGATTTTTTGGTTTAACATCTTTAGGCATCTTTTTTACTTGCGACATATAGGAACTATATGGCAAGTTTTGCATTCGTGCAAAATTTCGAACTCGAGATTTTAATCAAACATGATATTACGATGGTAGGGAAGTCGAAAAAAGTGGGTCCCGCGATTCCGTCCGGTCGGTTTTGTCTGTCTGTCCACGCTTCTACAGCCTAAACCATTGGGTCGATTGAGTTCAAACTTTGAAGTTAAGGTTTTGAGCAGATTCGCGTTAGGCGTTTTTTTCATTTTTTTTTAAAGATCAAAACTAACAGTGGCCACCATACAATATTTTTGGTCAAAAAACGAAAATTCGAATTTTCTCAAAAACAAACCGATAGATTTTTTTTAAATTTTCTCTAAAATTTTATTTTTTAACTTGCCTTCTTTTGATAAGAAAAACAAATTTTTGTATTGCTCAGGAAAGGTACCGCTCATAGAACCGTTATTTTGTTTATTAATTTTCTCAGCAACTTATAAACCGATTTAAATAATTTTTTTTCTGAATACGCTCCTATATTGCTTTAACAATATTTGATTATCAAAAGTGCAATTTTTTAATGTTTGGATTTTTAAAAAAATATTGAATTTTATTTTTTCAAAATTCGATATCTCAAAAACGGGTCAACAGTTTTTTACGAAATTCAAACGTATAGCGTATATTAACATTCTCTAAACAACTGCGTACCAAAAATATTTTTAGAACAAAATTGAAAAATTTTATATATAAAAAATTAATTTTAAAAAAAACCGCTCTAACGATTTTCAAAAAAAAAATTTGAAAAATCAAATGCTTTTTTATTTATGAAATGGCATTTAAATTTTTGAAGACAAAGTTATTTTTCGGGCGAAATTTCGAATCTTAAAATAGTTTTTTTTTTTATATTTTAACTGTGCATGAGCCAGAAAGAGCGCATTATTTTAACAAAATTGTGATTACATTCCTAGCTTTTATCTAAATTAGTGCATTTGGTACATATTTATGTATTTTTATACCTTAAATTATTGTCAATACCAACGATATGGCCGCCCATGTAGCGCAACTGTATCGGATATGATATGTTTAATCAACAATCTATTTTAAAGTGTCTATCAAGAAGTAATATCTTGGTAACTTTGTATAAGTGATTTTAAAATATTATTCTTTACGAATAAGGTTGTTTCACACATGATTTACCTACTTTTTTAAACAGACTCTTAGCATACAGGAGCAAGTTCGTGCGACCCAGTCGTGCATTTTATTTTTAAATGTTTAACAAATTGATATAGACAAAACGTAACAATCCCATTGCAATCCTCAGGTTTATCCCTGAGGGAAAAACCGTACCTATTTTGTAGCCAAAATAGAACACATACAAAAGTTGAGCTTGCTCAAGCATGGAAATTGCAAATAGTATATTAATTACAATTTTTCGGAAACAAAACAATTTGAAAACGAATCAATTTTTAATAATTTACCAGTTTATTATTTCAAAGTCTCAGAAATTTCTGTTTTCATTTTCAAAAATATGTGTAAACAAAATTTTTCTTACTAATTTTTCTCTTTTGATGCCAGAAATCTGAGAACAGAATTACTATGATTCAATTTCTCAAGAATTCTCCATCATACAATTAAAGAAGAATGAAAAGCAGTGGAAAACTGAATTTGTTGCTAGATGAGAGTGAATATTGAATTGTATATTTTTCACTGTCCTGCTCTGTGAATTCGTGT